>NC_063168.1:27707830-27907830 GCF_023159225.1 Perognathus longimembris pacificus | reverse complement strand
TGAGTGAAGATGGATGCAAAGGGATGAAGAAATTAGTATTTATAATATATGTTGCTTGTCCCTCCTCCTCCTCCTCCTCCTCCTCCTCCTCCTCCTCCTCCTCCTCCTCCTTCTCCTCCTCCTCCCCCTTCCCCTCCCCCCTCCTCCTCCTCCCTCCTTCCCCTCCCCCTCCTCCTCCTCCTCCTCCCTCCCCATCCTCTCTCCTGGAGATGGAAACAAGGACATTTTCCACACAAAGCAAATGTTCCTCCACTGAGCCACACTCTCTAGTCCTGTGTCCAGTTCTTTGGGCCACCCTTGGCTGGCCAAGGTATGGGGAAGTGGGTTCCCATTTGAGGTGAATGCCACCAATTCTGCTTTTCTAAGGGGACATTTCAAAATACTTATCAATATCCTTAAAAAATGTACATAGGTAGCTCAGTACTGGTGGGTCACGCCAATCAATGTTCCTAGCTACTCAGGAGGCTGAGATCTGAGGGCTGCTTCAAAGCTAGTCAAGGAAGACATAGATCCATGAGACTCCTATTTTCCAATTCACTGGCAAAAATCTGGAACTGGCTCAAGTGGTAGAGTGCCAGCTGTGAGCCAAAAAGGTGAGCCCAAGGCCCAGAGTTCAAGTTACAGTACCAACACACACACACACACACACACACCACCACCACCACCACCACCACCACCACCACCACCAACATATGTTTTGATTGGACAAAAAAGCACATCTAAGAATTCCTCCTTATGGATCAGCCATGGCTGAAGTCAAAGATTTACTTATGAGCCTCTTTACCACAGCTTCTTTTAAAATGATCAAAACTATAAACAAACTTAATGTTGGAAAGTTACTAAGTAAGTAATCTGGCTTGTAAATAAGTTGCTAGGAGCCTCTATACAGTAACGAAAACAAAATCATTCAGGGTAGTGGGAAAAGGCTCAGGTTGACTTTTTGGGTGAAACATATTAGACCATTGTACCTTTGTGTTTGGTAGAAATGTGTTTTAATTTAAAAAAAATTGAAGACTCTTTACATATGCTACATATACTATCTAGTTAAACCTTAAAGCAATCCTGAGGAAAAGAAATTTTAAATCCAAATATTTAAAACCAAGTCTCAAAAAAGATTAAAAAAAAAAAAAAAACTCAGCCACAGCTCGTAGGCAGGCAAAGGCAAGCAGATCCAGGCTGGTATCCACCCAGGCCAGGTCCACAGCCTGAGCCTGTGCCGCCCTTGCTGTTTCAGTGGGACCATCATAACTTCTCCATGTTTGGAGGTTTTGCTTCTACCTGTCTGTTTCTCTAGAGCTGTTGGCAGCAAAAACCTTAAAACAAAAGCCTCTGTGTTTCTTTCTCCCTGTGACCCTCTAGCTCCTCTTATACTCAGACCATGTGTGCCCCGACACCTAACTTGGTGTCTAGCACATGATAGGTCTTCATAGTTGGATAATGTAATAACCCTTCCCCCCAGACTTTGTCTCCTCTGCCTATGGGTTCTCTGGGTACTTAATTTTCTCTTTCTAAGTTTGCCAATGAACAATGAAGCTGCTGTGTTCTAGCAACTGGTCCATACATGGGGGACCTAAGATGGCCAGGATGTAAAGCCACACATCTGTGGCTATCTCTCCCTATAGTCCCTCCGCATTCAACATCATTCTCTCTTGGGTGTGATAGCTAGTTTGATCTCCCCCAGCTTTCCAACAAACCCTCCTTTTTTGTGTATGTCAGTACTAAAGCTTGAACTCAGGGCCTGGACACTGTCCTTTATAGCCTTCTGAATAGTTAGGATTATAGGCATGAGCCACTGACATCCCACTTGACTTACAATTGAGGCTGAGATCTGAGGACTGGGTTCTAAGCCAGCCCAGGCAGACAAATCTGGGAAACTGTGTGTGTATGCTGGTACTAGGGCTTGAACCCAGGGTCTAGGTGCTGTTCCTCAGTATTTTCACTTAAGGCTGACATTCTATCACTCAAGCCAGAGCTCCACTAATGGCTTTTTTTGTGTGTGGTTAGTTGGAGATAAGAGTCTCTTGAACTTTCCTGCCTGGGCTGGCTTCAAATTCTTAGATCTCAGCCTCCTGTGATGGTTGTGTGAGCCATCAGTGTCCGGCTCATAAGTATACCTCTAATGAACCAGCAAAAAGCCAGAAGTGGCTCAAGTGGCAGTCTGTCAGTTGCTAATAAAAAACCCAAGTGAGAATGGAAGGCCTTGAGTTTGAGGACATAGTTCAAGTCTCAGTACTGGAAAAGCATACAAATAAAATTGTAAACCAGGATACACCTGTTTTTGTAAAGCCCATGAGCTAAGACTGATTTTTTACATTTTTAACAGCTGGAAAACAAAAGCAGTCAGAGAATAATATTCTAAAACTCATGAAAATTACCCAAAATTCAATTATAGTATCTGCAAATAAAGTTTTATTGGTACACAAAAATTCTTGTTTATTTCCACATTTTCTATGGCTGTTTTTGTTCTAATGGTAGAGTTAAGGATGGTTATAATAGACTATCAAGCTCCAAAAGCCTAAAATACTTAAAAGTTGGTAACTCTCTGGTATAAAAGGCTATAAAGATAATAATTCTTATTAACCTCTCTTATTCTTGTTCACCAAAACTTAGTCAAAGCATGGAGCTTATTATAGTGAGGGGTTTATATGATCTGTTTAATGAATCATTATACTTGATTTCTCAAGATCCTGTAAGTCTTTTCTTTCACAAAGTAATATTACTAAAGTTTGAATTATGTCAGGTCCCAAAGTCATTTTTATTTTAGTGGGAAGGCTTAGCTCTAAAAAGACAGGGATAGTTGGAGGTATATTTTGGAAAGAGGGTTTCAAAACACACACAAGCACCTGCTTCTCTATCATTATCAGACTCCACACACACATATAGATATTGCTATGGTTCAGATACTGAAGGTCCCCTAAAGGCTTGCATCCCCAGGATAGCATCTTTAGAAAGAAGGGCTTAGTGGAAGGTCCTTATATCACTGGAGGTCATCTTTTTTTTACTGACGGGGATTGTGGGACTCTATAATCCTCCTCTCTCTCTCTCTCTCTCTCTCTCTCTCTCTCTCTCTCTCTCTCTCTCTCTCTCTCTCTCTCGCTTCTGGCTTGTTTAGTGAATAGTTTTGACTTTCCACCTGCTTCCACCAGGATGTGTTATCTTGCCGCAGCTGTAGGAGCCATTGATCATGGACTTGAATCTCCAAAACTAGGAGATGATCTAATGTTTCCTCTTTTGTAGTTTACTATCTTGGGGATTTTGTTATAATTACGGATTGCTAATGAACACAAGAGGACTAAGAAAGCTGGCTGGGAGAAATCTTAGGGAAAAAAAAAACCCAGTCCTATTGTGGAGCACAAATTGTGCTCTACTTGATTTCAGAGATGTCACTGGGTATCATTACATTAGTTCAATGCAAACTATCTGGCTGATAATTTGATCCTCAAGAATATGTCACTGGGGGCTGGGGATATGGCCTAGTGGCAAGAGTGCCTGCCTCGTATACATGAGGCCCTGGGTTCGATTCCCCAGCACCACATATACAGAAAACGGCCAGAAGTGGCGCTGTGGCTCAAGTGGCAGAGTGCTAGCCTTGAGCAAAAAGGAAGCCAGGGACAGTGCTCAGGCCCTGAGTCCAAGGCCCAGGACTGGCCAAAAAAAAAAAAAAAGAATTTGTCACTGGCACTGTTCTGATTTACCCTGGCCTCTCTTCCCCTACCTCAGCTCAGTTCCTGTCCAGATCCCTCTGCTGAGGTCCAGACCCACTAAGCCAAATGACTTCTGTGCATCTGCTCTCCCACAGCCCCTGGCATCTGGAAACAACACTTCCAGGATGCTCCCTGTCACCAACTCCTACTGCAGCCTCCCCTGAGAGTCACATAACCCATCCTAGAATCCATATCCTGCACTCTGCTGTGTCCTTCTTCCCTTCCAACCAATCACAGTCCTTCTGAATTCTTCCACCCTACCACCTTCACTGCCAGCTCAGGACAACCACACACCACAGTAGTGCTCTTGTCTCTAGGCAGTCTTCTTTCCCTCACTGTTGCCAGAGCCGTCTTTCCTCAGAATAAATCTCTTGGTGTCACTCTTTAGGTTAAAACCCTTCTATGATGTTCCATTACTCAATTCTTTCCTCCCTTCCTTCCTTCATCCTGTCCTTCTTTCCTTCCCTCCTTGCTTTTTCAAAACTAAAGGGCTAATTCTACCTGGTCCTCTGAAATTCATTTTTCTGGCTTCTTGTTTTGCACTCATAAATGCAATGGAAACAAGTTTTAGTGACCAGGGTTTTTTCTTCTTTGCCAGGACTACCCCACTTGAGGATTTTGTTCCAGCACCTCCTCCTCCAAGAAGCCCTCTGTAATGACAGCCTGAGTGAGGGGCTCCTCCTAGGGTTTTACCCTTTTCATACACTTAGTGACTCCATCTTTTCATATACTTAGTGCATCCATCTTTCCCAGTGACTTTATGCTGTCTCCCAGAAACAGTGCTTTGCATGAAACAAGTGCTCAATAAATGTGGAAGGAGTGAACAAAGTTTCTCAGGCCTTGCACGGAAGATCTCCATTCAAGGCTGGTCAGCACGCACCCATCTCAATAGCAGGAAGCTATATATATTTTCATCATAAGGGCCAGTCTCAAAGTGAAAATCCCATTCAAATGGCAAAAATGAGAGCTCACAGCCTCTCCCTTGTGAACCACAGTCCTAAGCCCTGATCAGCAGCCTGAGAACTCTTAGTAATGCAAATCTTCAGCCTACAGACTCAGAATCCAGGTAGAAGTAGGACAATCTGAGCCTTAACAAGCCCGCTGCGTGGTACTTACAATGCTCAGGGTGAGGCTGTGTGGAGCTGAGTGCTGAACTTTATATGTGACAGTGCTAACAAACTGATATTATTCCAGTTGGAGCTGGGCAGTGTGACTCCAAGGCCTGTACCACACAAGCATGCTTGTCTGTGCAGAGATCTAGTGGCAGTGGCCCCTGGTCTCACTTCATCTCGGTTCTTGGCGCTGTTGTGCATATGTATGTTAGGGGGTGGGATGAATGATGGCCTTGGCAAGTGGTTTCACAGCTGGGTGCACAGCTAGATGGTGAATTGCTTGATTTAACTGTATCTCAGCTTCCTTCTAGCCCTAAAATTTTATGCTACCACCACGTGCCGGTGGCTCATGTCTATAATCCTAGCTACTCAAAAGGCTGAGAGCTGAATATTGCTGTTCAAAGACAGCCAGGGTAGGAAAGTCTGTGAAACTCTCATCTCCAATTAAACACCAAAAAGCTGGCAACCGAGCTGTGGCTCAGGTGGTAAAGCACTAGCATTGAGCAAGAAAAGCTCAAGGACAGTATCAAGGCCCCGAGTTCAAGCTCCACAACCTGCACAAAAGTAAACAAGCAAATAACAAAGCCAAAACAAACTTCATGATGCCACAGGACAGTTCCCTCCCTCCCTCTCGACTTTCCTCACCCTACCATGACCTTAGTTAGAGACTAAAAATCCTCCAGTTACCTCAGGTTAGGCACATATCAGAGGCTAAAGGGGCCCAAGGGATTGTTGACAGAAATACTTTTCTGTTCCCAACATGGTCAATTCATTCTCCAAGACCATCATTGGCTTTGATTCAAATATCCTAGAAGAAGCTATTTTTCCCTCCTGCAAAGTAGCTGCTCCCCTAAGGCAGCCTCCTGGACATTTTGACCCATGACAAAGCATGAGCAGGGCAAGGGGAGGTTGTAGGCGCATCAACCAGCCACCTCCCAGCCTGTGAGCCTGGAGCATAGTTCCAAGTTGCAGGGAGCCCCTAGATGTTCTCTGGCCAGGAATGCCTTGCTCTAGCAGGCCCCACTGCCACCTAGGGCCTTGACATGTGACCTGGGCCAGCGTCACAGAAGCCAGGCCAATCTGAGGGCATCTCAGGCACCCAGGAGGCCAAGCAGCCCCAGAAAGGAAGAGAAGCTACATAGTACTCACCAAGGCTGGAGAGGTCCTTCGCAGGGGAGTGAGGGCTCGCTGTGTCTTTGGCAGTAATACCAGAGCAATATAAAACCCCAGAGGCGGATCTTCTTTAAACAGAGTCCCTAAAAAGGCCAGCTGACGGTGTGGTAGCCATATTACCATATAAGGTGCTTTTTTTTTCAATAAATCTGCTTTGGGGAGGAGGGGAGTCAAGAGGGGGAGGGAGGGAAGAGTGAATTATCATTTGAAAAAATGTATGCAAAAACATTTGAGAGGCTACAGCCCCAGTGCGGGTGGATGTGTGCCTTTTATGCTGTACTTGCATAAACAAAATTCACACCAGACCTTATAAGCTGCCCAGAGTGAAGCCAGATGGGGCTCAGCTCCTGGAGACAGAACCATACCAAGAATGGCAGTGGGCCTCCTCTGTCCACCCCTCCCTCCTCAGCCTGCTGCTCTGCCCGGGGTGCTACTGCAGTATCTCCTGAATGGAGTGTGTGCCTCTTCTAGCACAAGCCTGGGACAGCTGAAAACTGGCGAGAAATCCCATGTGCCCATTCACTTGCTTTTCTGGGGTCTTTAGAACTGGGATTTCACTCTCTCCTAAACATCTCTTTTTCTTCTTGGATTCCCTCAACCAGGGGACTTGTCTCCATGCTGAGGCACATCCTAACAAGATTTACTAATCCTGTGATTATTGCTCTTTACTTTGCAACTTACTTGCCCTGGGTAGTTGTTCCAAACCTAACACTATCAGCTATCAGCTTTGTTTCAATCACTTCCATTCCCCACAAATTCATAACCTGTTTCTGACTCAGACCATCAATTGCCTATTGGAGAGACTCATTCATCTAACTGTGGGTTCTTGAAGCTCAACTGTTCTAAATTGACTGTGTTTCCTCAACCACAAAGCTAGGGTATCTTCTGGCTTTTCTTCCCTGTCCTTGCTCTTGGCTGGTGAAGCTAGGTGACGGCCAATCTAGAAACCACTCTTTCTCAACCCTACAGCCACTCAGCTATTCTTCCTGAACTGCAGCTCGTGTGTGTGTGTGTGTGTGTGTGTGTGTGTGTGTGTGTGTGTGACCTGAGGCTTGAGCTCAGGGCTTAGGCACAATCCCTTAGCTTTTTTGCTCAAGAGTGGCTCTACCACTTGAGCAACCCTCCACTTCCAGGTTTTTTTGTGTGTGCTTAATTGGAGATAAGAGTCTTACAGACTTTACTGCTCTGACGGGCTTCAAACCAGAATCCTCTGACCTTAACCTCCTGGATAGCTACAATTATATCCATGGCCACTGGCACCAAACAAGTTCTGTTTATCTGGCACAAAGTAGGGCACAGCTTCCCAATGATGCCTACTCCATCTTCAAGCTCAGCTGCTCCTGGAGTGTGAGGCCACCAGCATGCAGCACTCACATGTAGTGGCCATGTATCTGAAATGTAGCTTCTCAGGTCTCCCCCAGAAGTCCAGGGGAAATGCAGTCTCCTGGGCTTTCAAGGCCCAACAGCAGCACCCAGTTCTCCAGAGAGCTCCCCTTTAGTTGAAGAATGAGATGAAAACTTGTTGAGGGGCAGAGTTCTATGTAGTTGTTGTGGGCTGGTGAGAATAGAGGCAGGGTAGTGTGGAGGAGGAGAACCGTCTGCTGAGAGGACAGTGCAGATTTGGGAAGGCTTTATGTGACAGCTGTGATTATCCCCTCTGAAGAGGGGACACTGACCCTCATGGAGTATACTCACTCATCTTTAGACCACGGATCAGAGTGCTTAGTGCCTTACTGTAAGTTCCAAGTTCTGCGGGAAGCTTTCCTGAGAAAGGATTCCTTCCCTGGGCTCTCTTCCTGGAGCCTGTAGCACATAGGCAATGGCTGAGACATGAACTCTCCCAGCAAAGGGCTTTCTGTTCTGACTGAGGAGGCAAGCAGCCCCACTCCAGGTGCTGGGGTCTGCAGTCTTCTGAATCTGCCTTACTGGGCAGGGCTAAGGACGGGGCAGGGAAAGACACCAGTTTCCTTTGGGATGTAGAGGAGTTGTCATTTTCTGCCGTGGTGTCAGCGTTGGTTCAACTTCCTTCTAATCATTCCGCACTGGGTCTAGGGTGTAGATGGAGACATCTGCCCTTGTGGCTCTTCACATTTGAATACAATCTGCTAACAAACAATGAAAAACCTATAGAGTGGAAGCTGGTTGTGATTGAGGGTCCAGACCCTAAAGAGAACAGAAACATGGGGCTAATCAAATAGGATGATGATGATGAGAGAGAGAGACAGACAGACAGAGACAGACACAGAGAGAGACACAGAGAGAGTCAGACAGAGAGAGAGAGGGAGGGAGGAATAGAGGGAGGGAAGGAGGAAGAGAGAAAGAGAGAGAGAAGGAGGAGGAGGGGGGAGGAAGAGGGGGGAGGAAGAGGAGGAGGGGGGAAGAGGAGGAGGAGGAGGAGGAAGAGGAGGAGGAGAAGGAGGAGGAGGAGGAGGAGGAGGAGGAGGAGGAGGAGGAGGAGGAGGAGGAGGAGGAGGAGGAGGAGGAGGAGGAGGGAGGAGAGGAAAGCTAAACCAGGCACCAGAGGTACTCATTTTTGTAGTGTGTAGAATACCACACTTAATATTGTTGAAGTACTTTATATGTATGTTTGAAAAATAGAACAATGAAAACAATTGAAACTTGGGATGGGGGATAAAGGAGAATGATAGAGGGGGTGAAGCTGATAGGTGCATGGTAAGAATATGTGGAAACATTACAATGAAATCCCCCTGTACAATTAGTGAATGCTAATAAAAGAACAACCCACTCTTAACATTTCTTTCCTTCCTTCCTTTTGTGTGCGCATGCGCTGGTCCAGGGCCTTGAACTCAGGGCCTGGATACTGTCCTTGAGCTATTTTTGTTCAAAACTAGCACTCTATCACTTAAGCTACAGCTCCATTTTTGGCTTTTTTGGTGGTTAATTGGAGAAAAGAGTCTCATAGATTTTCCTGCCCAGGCTGGCTTTGAACCTCAATCCTCAGATCTAAGCCTTCTAACTAGCTAGGACTACAAGTGTGAGCCACCAGTGTCTGGCTTCTTCTTTCTTTTTATATGATTTCAAAAAATTTGATGCAAAGAAACAGAAGTGTTTATCCTAGAAAGCAAATATCCCTTGCATTTTCACACAGACTTGAATCAGAAATGGTCATTATTAACAGCAGGATGTGTGTTCTTTAAAAATGGTTTTCTAGATACTTTTCTAACTATTTATGCCAATACTCGGCACAGTTTTGAAATTTACCACATTCTCTTGGTACTCTTGGATATCTCTTAAAATGAGTTCATTTAGTTTTTTAAAAACCCCAGTACAGTTTCCATAATAGGGACATACCATAAATGATTTAACTGATGAGTTATTGAATCACTTTTTTTTTTTACTTATGCAAACATTGCTGCCATTAATAAAACTAGATGTGTAGCTGGGTGCCGGTGGCTCACGCCTGTCATCCTAGCTACTCAGGAGGCTGAGATCTAAGGATCTCGGTTCAAAGCCAGCCCAGGCAGGAAAGTTTGTGAGACTTTATCGTGAGACTTTATCGTGAGACTTATCTCCAATTAACCACCCGAAAACCAAAAATGGTGTTGTGGCTCAAGTGGTAGAGTGCTAGCCTTGCGCTGTAGAGCTCAGCGACAGCACCCAGTCCCAGAGTTCAAGCCCCACAACCACCACCACCAACAACAAAACAAAACAAAAACCAAAGCAAACTATACATGTATCTTTGTGTGAGCATTAGTATATTACAAATGTGTGTGTGTGTGTGTGTGTGTGTGTGTGTGCGTGTATGCCAGTTTTGGAGATTGAATTAAAGGCCTGGGTACTATCCTCGAGCTTTGTGCATAAGGCTAGCACTCTACCACTCTGAACCACAGCTCTATCTCTGGCTTTTTGGTGGTTAATTGGAGATAAGAGTCTCACAGACTTTTCTGTCCAGACTGGCTTTGAACTATAGTCCCAGATCTCAGCATCCTGTGTAGTTAAGATTGCAAGTGTGAGCCACTGGCGTCTAGCAAGTTCTTTCTTTCTTTCTTTTTTTTTTCATTTCTTTATTGTTAGTACAGAGGGGTTATAGTTTCATATGTAAGGTAGTGAGTACATTTCTTATCCAACTTGTTACCTCCTCCCTCATTTTTCCCCCGCCTCCCCCCTCCCCATTTCCGTCTCCCCCTATGAGTTGTATAGTTCATTTACACCGAATTGTTTTGTAAGTATTGCTGTTGCATTGGTTTGTCTTTTTATCCGTTGTCTCTTGATTTTGGTATTCCCTTTCCTTTCCCTAGTTCCAATACACGTATATATGATATCCAGGGTACTAAAATCAGTTACAGTGATACCAGGGGTAAAACCATGGAAAGGGAGTATGAAAAAAAAAGAAACAAAAAGGCACAGTTTCACATGGCATGTTGAAAATAACTACAACAGTGATATACCACTTGTTTCTATAAGTTGAAGCTCATTTGGCTTAGATCATCTTATGTGATCATACAGGCATAGCTATTGAGCTATTGTGATCTTCTGCTACGACTATCCTAGATGTGTACTAATTATTCCCTATGAGGGAAACCATAGAGTCCATGTTTCTTTGGGTCTGGCTCACTTCACTTAGTATGATTTTTTTTCCAAGTCCTTCCATTTCCTCACGAATGGGGCAGTGTCATTCTTTCTGATAGAAGCATAGAATTCCATTGTGTATATGTACCACATTTTCCTGATCCACTTGTCTACTGAAGGGCATCTGGGTTGGTTCCATGCAATGACAAATTGTGCTGCGACGAACATAGTTGTGCTGGGGGCTGGGAATATGGCCTAGTGGTAAAGTGCTCACCTTGTATATCTGAAGCTCTGGGTTCAATTCCTCAGCACCACATATATAGAAAAAGCCAGAAGTGGCGCTGTGGCTCAAGTGGCAGAGTGCTAGTCTTGGGCAAAAAGAAGCCAGTGACAGTGCTCAGGCCCTGAGTTCAAGCCTCATGACTGGCAACAAAACATAGTTGTGCTGGTGGCTTTAGTGTGGTCTCGCTTTTAATCTTTAGGGTAGATGCCCAAAAGTGGTGCTGCTGGGTGGTAGGGGAGCTCTATGTTTAGTCTTTTTGCTTAGTTTTGCCAGTGCTGAGGCTTGGGACTCAGGGCCTGAGCACTGTCTCTGGCTTCTTTTTGTTCAAGGCTAGCACTCTACCACTCTACCCACAGCGCCGCTTCTGGCTTTTTCTATATATGTGGTGCTAAGGAATTGAACCCAGGGCTTCATGTATATAAGGCAAGCACTCTACCACGAGGCCATATTCCCAGCCCCTCTATGTTTAGCCTTTGAGGAACCTCCATACTGCTTTCCAGAAAGTTCTTTTATTTTTACATGTGTTTGTTATATTGCCTAGGCTGGTGTAGAACTTGTGGGCTTAAATGGAGTTTGAATTTGTTAAGCTATACACTTGTTAAGTAGGTACTCTACCCCTTGAGTCATGCTCTTAGCCTTTTTAGCTCTAGTTATTTTAAAGATAGTTTGTCTATTTTTGCATAGGCCAGATTGCAGCATGATGTCTTATTTATGCATGCTTCCCATTGGTGCTGAGATGACAGATATATATCGCCATACCCCGCTTTTTCTGTTTAGATGAGTTGTTTGTACTTTTTGAATGGGCTGGCTTATAACCACAATCCTTCTGATCTCTACTTCCCAAATATCTAAGATTACAGGTGTGAACTACTGGTACCCAACTCTTAATGCTCAACTTCTTAAATTTCTTAAAGAAGTTGAATGTGAGAATAATAAAGTGAGTGACATTGATTAGCATATATTGTAAACATGAATGGAAATGTAGCACTGAGCCATTCACAACACCCCCTTCCCCCATAACTACTATGAGGTAAAAAGAAAAAAAAAAAACCCACTCCCACTCTTTGCTCTCACCTTTGTGGCTCTATTTCTCTGGACATCTCTGACTAATGTAATAACTATACTCTAGGAGTATACTATAAATAACTATACTCTAGGAGTAATGGCAAACCAAAAACAGATGAGAACTTGTAAAGATTGTAGCTTTGTTAAATTGAATAAATTCAAGTCCAGATTAGAATAAGGTGGTCTTTTTTTTTTTTTTTTTTTTTTTTGGCCAGTCCTGGGCCTTGGACTCAGGGCCTGAGCACTGTCCCTGGCTTCTTCCCGCTCAAGGCTAGCACTCTGCCACTTGAGCCACAGCAGAATAAGGTGGTCTTTGTCTGCCAAAAAACTAGAGAAAATCCTCTCTGGAAAAGTTAGGTCTATTACAAAGCTCTAAAAATTGTTGTTCACAACACCAGTCATTCAATAAGAGTTTTATTAAGAAAACCAGGGAATAGAACTGAGAGAGAAAAGAGCAAACAGACTACACATGATATCTATCTACCTACCTACCTACCTACCTACCTATCTATATTAGAATAATCAGACATGGGCATTCAAACAACTTATGATTACACAATCATGATTAGTACAGTTAAGACAATAAATTAGAAAATGAAAATTCTGGGTAAATAATTGAATTCTAAACAAAATCAAGAAAGAATCATTTAAATTTTTCCTGAAATAATGAACATAAAATATGGGTTTAGTAGTATGTTAGACACAACTGAAGTAAGAATTAATGAGCTGGAATGTAGGTTGATAGAACACATCTGCACTAAAGCACAGAGGGAAAAAAAGATGAACAGTACGAAAAGAGAGAAAAAGACACTTTGAATATGGTAAGGGGTATGATGTACGTTTAACTGAAAAGCCTGAAAAAATAGTGAAAAACAATAAGCCAATGGCTAAGAAATATCTAAAACTGATGAAAGGTATTAAGCTATAGATTGAAGAAGTCTAAATTCCAAGTAGGATAAACACAAAAGAAATTGAGGAAGGCATATCGTTATGGGACCTGAGTATATGAAGGGAAATGATAATATTAATAGACAAACTTAAAAGCAACTGGAGGAAAGTGTACTGCCTTTGAAAGCATAGAAGTAATGACATCATTTAGCTGCTAAAGAAAAACAACCGAAATGTACAGCCTGTGAAAATATCCTGGAAAATGAAGGCCAAATAAAGACATTTTCTAAAGAAGCAAACACTAACAACTTATCACCAACAGACTTAAATTTCAGAGAACTCTTCAAGTTGAAGAAAAATAGTATTAGAAAGAGCACAGAAACACAGAATGAAATCGAGAGCAATAAAAGATTGATATATAAATATGCACAAATATTAATTCTACAAAATAAAACTAATTGTGGGACTTAAGCTATATACAGAATATGAATGCATGATAAAAGAAACATTAGAGGTGGGAGTGGGATAAATAAAATTTAAATGTTCCAAGACTCTTACATTGTCTTGGACAGGGAAAAGTTACTATTCCACATGAAATATGAAAAGGCTAGGGGGCTGGGAATATGGCCTAGTGTCAAGAGTGCTTGCCTCCCATACATGAAGCCCTGGGTTCGATTCCTCAGCACCACATATATAGAAAACAGCCAGAAGTGAAGCTGTGGCTCAAGTGGCAGAGTGCTAGCCTTGAGCAAAGAGAAGCCAGGACAGTGCTCAGGCCCTGAGTCCGAGCCCCAGGACTGGAAAAAAAAAAGAAAGAAAGAAAAGAAAAGGCTAGGGACAAATGTTACGATATCAATGGTAATTTTTAAATTACTACAGTAGTGAAGAATTTGCATCACCTCTCATTCTGTTGTGCTGGTACTGAGGCTTGAACTCAGAGCTTCACACTCTCTTTTTTTTTTCACTCAAGGCTGGTATTCTACCACTTCAGCCACACCTCCACTTCTCATTATTTTGTGGTTAATTGGAAATAAGAGTCTCTGGAATTTGTCTACCCAGTTTGTCCTTGAAGCCCAGTCCTCAGAACTCTGCCTCCTAAGTATCTAGGTTTATTGGGATGAGTCACCAGTGCCTTTCTACAATAATGCTTTGATTTTTGTTGCTGTTGTCAGTTGTGGGGCTTGAACTCAGAGCCTAGGCACTGTCCCTGAGCCTCTTTGTGCTCAAGGCTAGCACTCTACTACCACTTGAGCCACAGTGCCACTGGTTTTTGAGTGGTTAGTTGGAGACAAGAGTCTCACAGGGCTGGCTTAGAACCACAATCCTCAGATTTCAGCCTCCTGAATAGCTAGGATTACATCTGTGAGCCACTGGCACTTGGCTATACTTTGATTGTTGAAGAAACATAATATCTGTGTTCTCATACCACCATCAACAGAACTCCTGACACCAGATGTATGAGGATTTCCCCCAAACTGCAAGCAAGCCATCATTTCTGCAATGAAAATGTCTGACATCCAGTGATACCAACGGGGGGGTAGGGGTCCCCCAGTTCATTTCAGTTCTGAATCTAGCCTCTTGGGGATTGTGTTAGATCTGGCTGGTGGAGGGCCCAGTCCCCAAGACTGTCCCCTCTTCAGATGCATCTGCAAGGGCTTTGGACTGACCAGCCATAATTGGGACTCCCACAGCTCCTTCTCTGGGTCAACTAATTTGCTTGAGTGGCTCAGAGGACTCAGCCTATATCTTAGGAAGGATATTAGGACGTATGCAGGTGAAGAGATGCACAGGACTAGGGATAGGAGAAGAGGCACAGAGCTCCCGTGCTGTTTCTGGGTGTGCACCCTCTAGAACCCTCTGTATGTCCAGCTCCCTGGAACTTTTCTGGTTTTTATGGAAGGTTCATCACAGAGGTGATTGCTCACAGACTGAGTAGAGAAACCAAACAAGGCTAGCATGTCCAGACTGTTCTTGGTGTCATTGCAACCTCACTCCCTCCAGGGCATAGGACAAGACCCTTCTGGAAGGAGGAAGGTCTTAAGTCTATTATCAAACAAAGTGGATTGGAGAATTTTTTTACTGTTATTATAAAGGTGATGTACAGAGGTGTTACAGTTACATAAGTCAGATAATGAGTACACTCCTTTTTTGGACAATGTCACCCCTTCCCTCACTCTTTCCCAGTGGGGAATTTTTTAATGGCCAGCTAAAGGAAGGAGAAGTAAGAGTTTCCATGACCTGCCTTAGGGAGATAATTATGAGTCAAGAGCTGTGGTTGAAAACTAAAAAGAAAAAAATCATGTCATTATGTCACAGATACAGTAAAATACTAGCTATGAGAAGCACTAATCAAAAGAAAGTTGTAGCAGCATCAATGCAGGCTTAAGGCAAGGAGCAGTCCTAAAGATCCAGATATTTTATAACATACAAGAGTTAGTCAACTTGAGGCTATAATAGTTTCATCTTTGTATTCCTTAATAACATGAAAGTGTGTATATACACTTTTATATAGAAAGCAAAGAACTGATGAAACAAAAAGGAGAAATAGATAAATTTGAAATCACACGAGATTTTGTTTTCCAGAGCTAGGGATGGAGTCCAGGGCCTTCATCATAGGAGACAAGAGTGTTACCACAGAGCTGCATCCCTTATTTTGTTGGTCTTGGGGCTTGAACTCAGGGGCTGGATACTGTCCCTGAGCTTCTTTTGCTCAAGGCTAATGCTCTACCACTTTGAGCCACAGTGCCACTTCCAGCCTTTTCTGTTTATGTGGTGCTGAGAAATCAAACCCAGGGCTTCATGCACGCTAGGTAAGCATTCTATCACTAAGCCACATTCCCAGCTGCAAGATGACAACTTAGGAAATCCTGGGCCAGATAGTAAGAGCAGGTCTCAAAAAGAAACATGAGCCAAGAGATGAACACAAAATGAGTTTTGATGACAGTCAATGCTGGGCCTAGCTATGCCTGAACACCAGTTTGAATTGAGTTTTCTGTCAGTTTAATTTGAACTAATACAAGATTCTTTTCTCATTTTGTAGTCTCTTCCTAGACTGGCTGAAATCTCCAGGGTCACAATCAGAGGCCTTGTGCTTTCAAAATAGCACTGGGATTGGGAACAAACTAAAATACTTGTGTGATCTACCGTGGTTCAATTCAAAAGAATTAAAAATTCCTCATTCATTAGAAAGGTGTAGAACATTAGGCTGGGTGAGAGGAGTTTCAGACACAGGTATTTAGGTGTACTGAGTCGGGTGCCAGGAGTTGTTTATGGTGGTAAAGAGGCCAATGCTGATGACGAGAGGGGTGGTGGATTGTGAGAGGATTGTGTTTTGGTTGATACCACTGACTTTTTTTTTTTGTCTTGGGTATTGAACTCAGGGCCTGAACACT
Organism: Perognathus longimembris pacificus; assembly: GCF_023159225.1. Classification (NCBI taxonomy): domain Eukaryota; kingdom Metazoa; phylum Chordata; class Mammalia; order Rodentia; family Heteromyidae; genus Perognathus; species Perognathus longimembris. Next base: position 27,891,683 of record NC_063168.1, on the reverse strand, counting down.
GTCCATGGATTCTTCTTGCTCAAGGCTAGCACTCTACCATTTGAGCCACAGCGCCACTTCTGGCTTTTCTATATGTGTGGTGCTGAGGAATCGAACCCAGCGCTTCATGTATACAAGGCAAGCAAGCACTCTACCACTAGGCTACATTCCCAGCCCCCTAACTTTTTTTTTAAAGACAAAATGATGTAAAGAAGACAAAAGGTTGGTGGTGATGGCAAAGCTAACTACAAGCAATGGGAAAATCTAAGAGCAAATTTACTTCCTGTTTGGGAGATGTTTTCACTTTTGTCATGCACCGATAAGCATTACAGTTTGGTCAACGTAAGTAATATCCTATGTTCTCACTCAGGCCTAGAAAAATGAAAGCAAGAACTGTGAGTCACTGCAGGAGTTCTTTCTAGAGGAAGGTAAGACTGGGAAAAACAGCCCTTCCTTGGGAGCTGATCACACACATCTGTTGAACCCAGGCGGATAGACAGGATTCTCTAGGACCTAAGATTAGCGATTCTTTCTTTAGGGCATTTCTTTCTCAGATCTCCACAGTACAGGTTTTTGTCCAAAGATCTCAGCTAGCTCTAGCTCAAGCAGGCATGGTTTATGTTGAATGGGCTCCAGGGGTGAGGTCAGCCTCATGGAAGGTGTCCATATATGACAGCCTCTGCCGCTGTGCCTGCGAGCTTTCCCAGGGCCCATTCACTGGCGCTCTCCAAGAGTAAAGGCTTGGCTGAATTCCCACCTTGAAGGAGCAGTGTTTCTGTAAATAGGAGGTATTGTCCTTTTGGTCCAGTGATACATGCAATACATGTTTTCTGTAATACATTTGAAAAATTCAAAAAAGTGGGGGGGAGAGAAAATAATCATACGATAATCCCATCACTTACAGTTGTGAGCATTCTGAAGAATTTTCTTATATATATATGTATATATGTCATACATATATATGTCATATATATATAATTTTTTTTGTTGGATTGGTCATGGGGCTTGAATTCAGGACCTGGACACTGTCCCTGCGATCTTTTGCTTATAGCTAGTGCTTTACCACTTTGAACCATAGCTCTACTTCTGGTTTCCTGGTAGTTAATTAGAGATAACAGTCTCACAGACTTTCCTACTTGGACTGGCTTTGAACTACAATCCTCAGATCTCAGCTTCCTGAGTAACTAGGATTAAAAGTGTGAGCTACCAGCACCAACTTGCACATTTTTCTTAATACTGGTGTCCACATGTATTTTTAGGAAGACAACATTTCAGCATGGTGGGTCATGTTGATTTGAAAGTCCAACCCCACTCATTTGGTTCTCCAAGGTCCTAGATAAGTTAAGCACTTTAAATCTTCCTGCCTTCAAGAATAAAGTTTGTTAATTCTAGCTCTTGACTAAGATTTTTAACTAACAGATTGTATTTTAACTTATAGGTTTTGTAAGTTAACTTACAGTGTTTATGTTTATTTATTTGGTTGTTTATTTATGCCAGTACCAGGGCTTGAACTCAAGGCCTCATGTTCTCACTTGGCTTTTTCACTCAAGACTGGCCCTACCACTTGAGCCACAGCTCTACTTCTGAGTTTTTGCTGGTTAATTGGAGATTAGAGTCTCTCAACCTTTTTTTGCTTAGGCTGACTTCAGATTGTGGTCCTCAGATACCTATAATCCTAGATCAGGGTCTGAGTAGCTAGGATTATAAGTATGAGCCACCAGTACCTGGTACTTACAGGTTTTATAACAGGAGTTAAGTGGTCATAAAAATTTCCCCAATAGTCTTATTTTTACATTTTAATGTTTGCTTATGTACTTTAGATTATAACATAGTCTTTTCAAGTTAAAAAGGAATTTTTAAAGACCTGCACTTAAATTTCTGAATTAGAGACAAATTAGCATATGTTAATTTTTTCATTGCAGTGATAAATACCTGAAAAAATGATTAAGGAAGGAAAATTCCTTTGGCTTGAGGTTTTCAGAGATTGTATGTAGTCTAAGGTCAGTTGGACCCATTGCTTTGGGTCTGTGGTGAGATAGAATATCATTGTGGTGGAAACATGTTAGTGAAGGAAGTTGTTTGCCTCAGAGACAGAGACAGGAAGGGACCAATACCTCTCAAGTACATTTTCCCAGGTGGGTGCCAGTGGCTCATGCCTGTAATCCTAGCTACTCAGGAGGCTGATATCTGAGGATCATGGTTTGAAGCCAGCCTGGGCAGATAAGTCGCCTCAAAAACTGGAAGTGGCTCTGTGGCTCAAGTGATAGAGTGCTAGCCTTGAGCACAAAGAGGGACAGTGCCCAGGCCCTGAGTTCAAGCCCCACAATGTGTGTGTGTGTGTGTGTGTGTGTGTGTGTGTGTGTGTGTGTGTAGGGAAAACATGTTCCAAGCTGGGTGCTGGTCTGGTAGCTCACACCTATAATCCTAGCTACTCATGAGACTAAGATCTATAGATTGCAGTTTGAAACCATGTTGGGCAGGAAAATCTGAGACTTCTACCTTTAATTAACCAGCAAAAGGCTGGACATAGAGGTGTGGCTCAAGTGGTAGAGCTACCAGCCTTCAGTGAAAAAGGGATAGCACACTGGCCCTGAGTTCAAGTCTCATGATGGCACAACAAAATGAACAACCCAACATGTACTGAATGACCTACTTCCTCCAGCTCAGAATCTCCTCCTGAAGCTCCCAACACCACTCAAAATAGCAGCTTGGAGAGCCGTTTGCTATCTACACAGTAACAACATCTTCATAACATTAAGGCTGCCCCTCATAGAATAGAATGTCTATGGTCCCAATGATACTTTTCGTGTCCCTTTGCAAAGATTAGCATTTGGCTTAGCATTTTATATTTTTACTTGCCAGGACAAATGAGATCCTCTTTGTTAATCACAACCGGCAACTATTGTACTGGGAAGCTACTTGGAAAGTTTTGAAATTATCAGTTAGTGCAGCTCTCACTTACTTGGTCTGTTTTCCAGAATAGATTATCTATGGGTTTCTGGGTAGATACTTAAATAGTTTGTCACCAAAGCTTATGTCTCTTTTCTAACAGTGTGTTTTCCATCCAGCACTGTTTCATTGTGACATTAACTTTTAGGACATTATTAGTAGTTAGAATGTGTCTGTTTTATCCTGATAATATGGTTTATTAAGAAGAATAGAAGAGCCGGGTGACTGGTGGCTCATGCCTGTAATCCTAGCTACAAAGGAGGCTGAGATGTGAGGATCATAGTTGGAAGCCAGCCCCAGCAGGAAAGTCTGTGAGACTCTTATCTCCAATTAACCACCAGGAAGCAAACTGGAAGTAATTCTTTGGCTCAAGGTAGTAGACCATTAGCCTTGAGTGCAAAAGCTCAGAGACAGTGCCCAGGCTTTGAATTCAACCCCTACAACCAGCCAAAAAGAAAAAAGAAAAAAAGGTCGTCTGTAATTCTAGCTACTCAGGAGGCTAAGATCAGAAGACTGAGATTTGAATCTAACCTTGGCAAAACAAAAACAAACACAACCAACCCCGCCTCCCAAACCCAACAAACTTTGAGATACTCTGTCTCCAAAACAACCTGCAAAATGTCAGACTGGAGGCATGACTCAAAGTGGTAGAGCCCCAGCAATGGCACATAAAAAAGAATGATAGAAAATACATTTTATTATGTTAATGAAGATTCTTTGTTTCATAATTTATTAGAGAAGTATAAGACAAATGAAAGTAAATGTTGGTTTTCATCTTAAAGTACTTTTTAAAATGATAGACTCTTATTCTCATTTATGTTATTGTTTTCTGTGATATCCTATATTAGCAACTTTCTTTTAATCATTCTCTAAGGACAAGGTTACTAGATGCTTTATGAACTGTGGAGTCAGTTAACCTAGAATAGAAAGGAATACTGTCACGTTACAAAGCAGATGAGGTTTTTTGTTTTTTTTGTTTTTTGTACTGGTTGGTTCTTAAACTTGGCCTGGGCACTGTCCCTAAGCTTTTGCACTTAAAGATGGTACTCTACCACTTGAGCCACAGATTCACTTTTGGCTTTTTGTCACAGACTTCCAAGATCTGGAATTTCAAACATGGTTTTTAATATAATTAAGCTTGGTTACATATTTTTCCTTTTAAATTCATTAATTTCTGTTTTACTATTCCTTCTTGGCTTTCTTATTTTTTTTCTCTCTAAGTTGTGTCCAACTCTAAATTTTTTGGTGTGTGAACCAGTACTTGGAGCTTGAACTCAGGGTACAGGCATTGCCTCTTAGGTTTTTGTTTAAGCCTGGTACTCTACCTACCACTTGAGCCACACTTCCATTTCCAGCTTTTTGCTGGTTAGTTATAGACAAGAGTATCATGGGCCTTCCTACCCAGGCTGTCTTTGAGCCAGAATAGTCAGATCTCAGTTTTCTGAGTTAGGATTACAAGCATGAGACACCAGCACCTGGCTTAATTTCTTTTGATTCATTTTCATTAAATAATCAAAATGTTTAAAGTTCTCACATTCCTTCTCTGTACAACTTACAGAAATTCTAGAATTTTAATTTGGAATGTTGCAGTATCATTCATCTTTAAATAAAATTAGAGTGATTCTATATGTGGTTTTTATTTTCTCATTGTCCTTCCTCTATCTTCTAAAAGATTTTGTGTTAGTTACTGTGATAAAACAGCTAAGATAAACAACTGAAAAGGAGAAAAAAAAGTTTTGGTTTGGTTTTTTTCTTGCTGGTTCTGGGGCTTGAACTCTGGGCCTGGGCACTGTCACTAAGCTTTTATACCCAAGGCTAGCTCTCTATCACTTGAGCCACTGCTAAACTTCTGGCTTTTTGTGGTTAATGAGAGATAAGAGTCTCACAGATTGCCCTGGCTGGCTTTGAACTGTGATCCTCAGATGTCAGTCTCTTGAGTAGCTAAGATTACAGGCCTGAGCCACGAGCACCTGACAACAAGGACACTTTTTAAAGGAAAAGCTAAGCAATAAGGAAGTACTACACTGAGTAAAACACAACCAGTGCATAAAGCAAACAAGATCTCTACCTTTTGTTAATTTATGGGCAATTTCAGAAACATGACACACATAAGGCAACAATAAGAAAATATTGCAACAAAACAAAACAACACACAACCAACCTTGCCTTGCCCTCCCCCCCGCCCCCCAAATTGTAGGAGATAGGCTACACATGCAACTAGAAATTGGAGTTTAAGGACACTTTTACCAGGGAGAGAAAAACACTAGAGAAAGTAAAAATGGAATGCATACTTAAGGGAAGTAGGTACATTCCACAAAGGACACAGTGTAGGTGAGGAGGTTGTGGTGCAGGCCACAGGGCTGGCTTCTAGATCTAATTGGGCTCAATGAATGATGCTAGACACATTCTTTTTTTTTTTTTTTGCCAGTCCTGGAGCTTGGACTCAGGTCCTGAGCACTGTCCCTGGCTAACACTCTACCACTTGAGCCACAGTGCCACTTCTGGCTTTTTGTTTGTTTATGTGGTGCTGAGGAATCAAACCCAGGGCTTCATGCGTGCTAGGTAAGCACTCTACTCCTAAGCCATATTCCCAGCCCCATGATGCTAGGCACATTCCATAAGCCTATGATCCCATTTTTTACCTCAAGTAGGTGAAAGCTAAGTGAAAACTGATCCCTGGATGAGAAAATGACAACAAAGGTAGGAAGTCAAAACAAGAAAAACGAGTGTGTAAGATATCACAAGAAATGTACTCACTGCCCTATTATGTAACTGTACCCCTTTTGCACAATACCTTGTCAACAAAATTTAATAAGAAAAAAAGAGAAAAAAGTAGTATGTAGCACACAAAGCCTAAAAAATTCACTGTCTAGATTTTTACAGAAAATGTTTGGCAAACTCTGCTAGATAGTAATTGGCAAGTGTTTTAATGTAAAAATTACATAAGTTTCAGCTATGAGCAGCACATGCCTATAATCTCAACATTTGGGAAGTTGAAACAAGATCTCAAGTTTGAGGTCAGCATTGGCCTTGGCATGAGACCTTATCTGAAAAAAATAAAAGAAAGAAAAGAAAAACAAAATAAAAACACAAAAGATTATGTAAAATGTAAGCTAACTTTAGAATCAACTTCTCATAAAGCATTACATTATAAATATTCAGCAGTTTTAACCTAACAATGTAAATACATCATATGGTGCATACTGTACTGTTTGTTAACAAATGAGGCTATGGCCAGACTAACACATTACTCATGGGCAGGAAAGCAAAAAAAACCCCAAAAAAACAAAAGAACAAAAAAACAAGAATGCAGCAGAACCAAGGGAAAGGAGAGATAATGTAATCCTTTCAGTTTTGGCTTTACTCTGGCCCTAGAGAAGATAAGTAGGAATTTAAACTGATTCTTTGGTTTCTTGAAGCCCTCAGATCCCCAGCTTAGAACATCAGGGCAGACTAGAGCTTTGATGCTGAAACCCAGCTAGTGATCAAGAACACAGATCTGGCACAACAGTCATTTATGTGGAAGTTGGGTTGATGTAATTCCGCCTCAATTTTATCACTTCAAATGATGCACAAACAAATCCTTTAAGTCTTTATAGTATCTTTCAATTCTCAAAGGCCGTATACATATATAAATATTCTGTTCTCATTTGAGAGTGATATATGAGGCCTATCCTAGTTTATAGATTTCAAGAAAGTTTGGAAGTTAAGTGACTTGCTGGGGAATGAACAGCTGACCTAGGAACCTCAGTGTTCAGTCTGGTACTTCTTCTCCAGAGACTAATGTTCCAATGGACCTGAACCCAATAGGGCCTGAGCAGTGTGCCCCAGGCAAAGCTCCTCAAATGAGCCTTGACTCAGAGACTCACATGCTTCAAAAATCCTTAGACAAACTTGCCTCCACACTCAGTAGGGGTTAAAACAGTGAGATATAAGAGGTGGGACATATAATGCCAATGACTGACTTATAACTATTTTCTAGGAAACCACTCATGGCTGAGTTCTAAAAATGTTCCTGAAATTGATTGCAAACATACTGGACACTGACTTATTAAGATCTGTCTTCAGCAGTCTCCATTCATCTCATCTTCTACATGAAGGAAAGTCTCCTCGAACTGGGGAAAGTGAAAACCAGAAGACCACTAACAGACAAAGGGGGTGAATGCTCATGATTTTGAAGTTTGTGGTACAAAAATGAAAGCTGGAATTTTGCCTCTCAAGCAAGGAACATCCACCCCAACATTGGCCCCACTAAAGAATGCTTCTCACACACTGCCTTTTAAGGTGTTTTGTATGCTCAAGAGCATTGCAAGGCTCAAGGGTTTCTTCTTCCCCTTTGCGTCCATTTAGGAGTTTGTGTAAGGGATCACCTGAAAAACCTAGCCTTGCTGTTTCCAAGAGAGCAGTAACTCCACAGTCCTTGCACTGGCCTGCACCAAGCTGGAGAGATCCTCTGAAATCAGTTGTAACACAAGCAGATGTTGCCTCTGGAGTCCTCTCCCTGGCAGCCCAGACTACTTAGCAGGCAGCTAAGGAGGGCAGAAAAGGCTCCTGCCTTTGAGGCTCAGAAGCCCCTGCATCAGTTTCTTTAGTTCTTTCCCTTTCAGTGCAGGCGTTTGTCCTTCAGTTCCAGAATCTGTCTCTTTTATTCACAATATTCCTTTTCTCCTTTCCCTACAACTCTAGTTGCCTCTCTCTCCCATCTTGTCAGTCTTCTTGCTGCTCCATAGGCTGATTGTTTCCTTACCTCCACCTCCAGGGGAAGCTAAAAAGACTATTGTATAGAATACCTCCAGACAGTAGCAGGTACAGACTGCTTTCCTATACCCATCTATCCACTATGATATCTTATACATCATGGCAGAGACAGGAAAATATGGCAGTCTGGTGACTGTTGTAGAGCTGACTCCATCTTAATTAGGGAAACATGGTAGGAAATGTTGGGGGAAATAGAGTTGACTCAATCTCAATTATTAGGTCAACCTGAACCCAAAATTCTGCTTCTGTTAATGGCTTGCTTAACTTGTTTGTTATTTGCTCTATAGGAAGTGTCAACTTCCTATATCTGTGCTACGCTTTTACCTTGATAACCCCAGCTTGAGGACTGGTGGGGAGTGTAGTTTCAGCTCCCGAGTCTGTGCTGCATCCCTGGATTGTCAGTTCGCTTTTTGCTTCCCCAATAAACCCATCTTTTTGCTTGAGACTGTCTCTGAGTGGTGGACTCTTGGAGGGGACGTGGAGTCTTCCCACCTCAGACCCCATAACAGTGATCAGTTGGTGGTTGAAATGGCCTCTTTATGATATATTCCGTTCATTTGGGCTGAATAAACATTTGACTAGTGCAGTGGTATTCAAGCTTGGCTCCACTAGAGAATCCTAGCAGCTTTAAAAAACAAAGTAAAGGGCTGGGACTATGGCTTAGCAGTAGTGTGCTTGCCTTGCATTTATGAAGCCCTGAGATCGATTCCCCAGTACTACATAAACAGAAAAAGCTGGAAGTAGTGCTGTGGCTCAAGTGGTAGAGTGCTAGCCTTGAGCAAAAAGAAGCTAGGGACAGTGCTCAGGCCCTGAGTCCAAGCCCCAGGACTAGAAAAAAAAAAGTTAAAAACAAACAGAACAAAAACAATGTCTGGGGCCCCACCCCAGAGATTTGGATTTAATTGGCATGGGGTAGGGCACAGGCATTAATATCTCTTTAAAAAGCTCGCCAGGTATTTGAATAGGCAGTCAGGAGAAAGAAATTTATGTAAGTGCAAGGTTCTGAATGAAGGTTAGCTGGGATTTTAGGCAACAGGTTTCTGAGCAAGTAAGAAAATATGAGGAAGACTGCAGTATAGAGCAGGTTGCAATGAAAACAAAAGAAAATGTCTATTTTGTTTCATCCAAAACAAAGGCCTGGTGAAAGTCTAAGGCAATAGTCTAAGTAAAAGATAATAGAACTCTAGATCAAGTAGTGGCCTGGAGGGTGGAAGAAGGGGATAGATTTCCTGGAAAACGTGGGTCTAGACAGTTTCAGGATTATCTAGGGCAAGAAGGAATAGTCAGGAGCCTGTGAAGCCAGCAGAGAATACAGCCATCTTCCCCTGGCCCAAACCCACTTGTCTTGTCCTTTTCATTCTGATGTGGACCAAACACTGCAGAAGAAAGATTTTCCAGTATCTTGAGTTAAGACCCCAAGAGAAGAAAACAAATATAGAAACTGTACTCTTGCAGGGAATAGATTCAAGGACAACTCACCTGGCAACAAAGATGGAACACACAAACTTTAAAATAAGCCAGGCACCAGTGGCTCACACCTGTAATTCTGAAGATCCTGCTTTGAATTCAGCCCAGGAAGAAAAGTTTGTAAGACTCTTATCTCCAAGTTACAACCAAAAAGTCTGAAGTAGAGCTTTGGCTCAAGTGGTAGATTGCAAGCCTAGAGTGAAAAAGCCAAATGAGAGCCCTACATCCTAAATTGAAGCCCCACTACTGTCACAAAACAAAACAAAACTTTAAAATGAAGCAAAAACATTTAGATTCTACTCCTGGATTCTGATTATAGAAAGAAAACATTCTATCTAATGTATTTGTTTCTCATGCCCTCATGTTAGGTGTCAAAATTACCATCAGGATTTCTAGGTCACCTCAGCACACTAGGCTCAGCTCATAGTAAGAAAAAATGTATTCACTACAGCTTCCCACACCTTTCTAGGTGTTGCCCAACAATGAAATGAGTAGAGTGGATGGCTAAATGGAACCATTTACTCAGAGTGCAACCTGTGCTCCAAACAAAGGCTCCACTCTCCTAAGCTGAAATCTTGTGGGGCGTAAGAGGAAGTCAGTGGGATGACCCACGGGAGACAGTACCAAAAAGAACAGAGATGACTTCATGCTCTTGGAAGACAGCAACAGACAGAGAAAAAACTGCGAACAACTAAAAGTGAACTTGGATACACCTTCTATATCAGTACTTCTTAAATTCTATTTTCTCTCATGTTTCTCAGAACAATCAAACCTTTCATTAATTTGTTTATGTGATGCTTGATTAAATGGATTACTATGACAAAATAAGTTAATTGTTCTTTTATTGTAGAGGAAAAAATATCCTGAAATATTTGTTAAATAACATAATTCATTCTTCAGGGTTATGAGTCTCACGACCATCTCAATGCAGTAAGCTGTCCCTTTCCCTCATCATAAGTTCCCTTATTATTGTCATTAATCAAAGGCAATCCAAAAGCTTTCTAAATGGCTTCCAAATTTCTGCATAGACACCATTATTTAGTTCAAAGGTAGACAATAAACAAGTTGGCAGATAACTTAGAAGACAGGTGAGAGAAAAAGTGATTAAGAGTTGGTGAATCTAGAAAGAAGGCTATAGAGGTGTTCACTATACCATTCTTTTCACTTAATTTTTGGGTTAATTGCTTTAGTGTAATCATGCTTACTCTTTTCTAGATTTGCTTTAAAAATATATTCAATGATTTCTTTTCAAACCAGAAATAGAAAAACAGCCCTTCCCTAGGTACATTCCTTCCTATTCTGTCTCAAAAAGCTTCCAGAGCTTTCCAGAAAGTTTAAGTTAAGGGGTGATGGTACACTGATATGGTTTGTAGTTCTTTATGAGTCAAACTCATCGAAGGTCTGTGACAGTGACTGCACGGTCCACAACAGTGACATGGCTACAGTTCTGCAATAAAGAAAAAGAAAGGTAAAGTTATGAAAAAATTCTGAGGTGTTTTTTTTTTTGGGGGGGGCGGGGTATCAGTTGTGGGGCCTTGGTGCTGTACCTGGAGCCCAGGACTCTACCACTTTGAGCTACAGCTCAGTTCTGGTTTTCTGGTGATTAACTGGAAATAAGAGGAAAGTCTGTGAGACTTTCCTGCCCAGGTTAGCTTTGAACCATGATCCTCAGATCTCATTTTTCTGAGTAGTTAGGATTATAGGCATGAGCCACCAGCACCTGGCCTGAAAATCCATTTTTAAACCCCTTTATTTCAAAACTAGTAGTTCCAAGTTTGGAAGCCAGATCACCATCTAAATGACAATTATAGTAATATGTCTGGAAATTATCACCCCCACCAACCACTGCTCACAGACTGACTCAAAACCTGTCCATATATCTTTTTATTTTTCAACTGCATATCTACTCTAGAATCATTTGTAAAATATACATTTAAAAAGATGAATAGGGGTCATTCTGTTAGTCAGAAAATAAAGGTCATCTACTATTTCCTGAGAGAATGCTCACTTTTGGCACAGAAGGATCTTCATAACTAGAAACTAGTGTTGGTGTGCCAGGATATATTTTTTCTGATTATACAGTCTCTATTTCGACACACTAGTACACAGACATTTATAATATCCTAAGATAGACCGATGTTTTTTTTTTGTTTGTTTGTTTGTTTTGCCAGTCTTAGGGCTTGAACTCAGGGCCTGGGCACTGTCCCTGAGCTTCTTTTTGCTCAAGACTAGCACTCCACCACTTGAGCCACAGCACCACTTCTGGCTTTTTCTATATATGTGGTGCTGAGGAATCGAACCCAGGGCTTGCATGCTAGGCAAGCAATCTACCACTAAGCTACCCCCCAGCCCATAATGATCTATTTTTAAGCAGATCTAGCAGAAAATTCTTCCTGACAGTCAGCTGTTAACAGTCATTTTTGGAGATCTCAGTTTAGAGCTGGGGCTGGCAAAAGGGACACCCAATACATGGCTATACATCAGCAGTTCTACCACTTAAGGTCAATTCAGATTTTCCCTAGAGTTTCTCTTCTAAATGTCTCCAGTTCCTTTTAAGTGACAGGGTTTGGAGTTTCTTTCCATGTTTCCTCTGAATCCAAACAAACAGTAACCAACTGCAAGCCAGTGTGGAATAAAGTAGCATTTAGATCTCAGGAGTAAATTGAAATATACTGATCTTATCCTCAACCAAACTTGTTATAACAGAATACAGTTTGGAAAAACCCAACTTCCTAGGAAGGTCATAAAATCCCTATTATCTAAGCACAATTTCAGAATCAAGTGTACTCAATCTGCCTATCTTATGTGGCTTTTTTCCTTAGCAATGAAATTTCTTACTAAAGTATAAGCTTTAGCAATTAACACTACAGTTATCCAGGTGCCAGCGGCTCATACTTGTAATCATAGCTATTCAGGAGGCTGAGATCTGAGGATTGTAGTTCAAAGTCAGCCAGGGCAGAAAAGTCTGTGAGAGTTTTATCTCTAATTAGGAAAAATTCAGGAGTGGAATGCCCTGGCTCTGAGATCAAGCCCCAGAATTGGCAATAGCACCATACTAAACCAAACCAAACCAAACAACAACCAAAAACACCTTACATTTAACAAACCAGCTACTGAAGTACTTTCGTGTGTGTGTGTGTGTGTGTGTGTGTGTGTGTGTGTGTGTGTGTGTGTGTTACTGGGAATTGAACCCAAAGCCTTGTGTATGCTATGTCCATGTTTTATCACTGAACTATACCCCCCAAAGCCTACTTTATTTAAACCTCTCAACAAGTCTGCAAAGTATGTATTACTATTACTACTGCTACTATTACTATTATCCTGTCTTTACAGATGAAGGTAAGTAGCCTTAGAGACATGCAGTTATTAAGTGACAAAGATAAAAGTATGATCTAGTCCTAGCTACAGATGTAGCTCAGTGGTACACCACTTGCTTAGTATATGCAAAGCCTTAGGTTTTATCTCTAGCAAAAGTAAAAGTAAAATCAATTTCTATTCCTCTCTGCTTCCCATGTACATCCTTGTTATGGAACTCCAGGAAGATAAGTGGCAAGGCTGATCTTCTATATAGGGCAGAAAGAATGATGCACCTTTTTAGCAACGCCTATCCTCCTTGTTTACAGCTCCTGTTCCTTCTAAGAGATACATACACAGAACAGTGGTGGATCCTTGCTGTGTGGATGAAATCCTTTCTGTCGACAAGAGGAAATCTCTTCTAGACCATGGTCAGTTAATTTAAAAAATCCTGTTCTGAAATGAAACAAGACAGGCTCAAAGTCAAGTAAACATATTCTTCCATGCTTAGAATACATGTGCATGTACATGCATGCACGCACACACACACACACACACACACACACACAATTTTGAGACAATTACAGAGTATAGACAGGTTTCTTCTCTGGTATACAAATCATAATTAAAAAATGATTCAGCTTTACCATCACATTAGTTTTGCTGGGAAACTTCGTAGTAAGTAATAAAACTTGGAAAGAAGCAGGTGTAGTGGACCATATCTGCCACCTCAGCTTCTCAGAAGGCAAAAGTAGAAGGATCAGAAATTTGAGTCAATCAAACCCAGACAAAGTTAGTGAGACTTTATCTTAAAAACAAAAACAAAAAACCTGGGGACTTCAAGTAGTAGAACATTTGTCCAGCTAGTGTGAGGCCCTGGGTTCAATTCTTAGTATCTCTATATTTGAAATAAGAAAGAAGTAACACTCTGAGATAATGTATTTAATTTTGAAATTCTGTAATCCAACATCAAATTATTGAAATCCCTATAATTTCAAATGGGATAGTTTAAATTTCTTTAAGACTTTTCTTAGAAAAGTAACAAGTTGTTATCTGGTTACCTTTTAAGACAGTAAATTAGATTTATCAGAAAACGAGTAGCCAATTAATATTACAATGTATTTATTTTATTCCAAAAATGAGGTCTCAGTAGTAAAGATAGCAGGATACTGATGGCTTATGCCTCTAATCCTAGCTTTTCAGGAGACTGAGATCTGAGGACTATCGTTTGAAGCTAGCTCAGGCAGGAAAGTCTGTGAGACTTTTTTTTTTTTTTTTTTTTTTTTTGCCCATCCTGGGGCTTGAACTCAAGGCCTGAGCACTGTCCCTGACTTCTTTTTGCCCTAGGCTAGCACTCTACCACTTGAGCCACAGCACCACTTCTGGCTTTTTTCTATATATGTGGTACGGAGGAATTGAACCCAGGTCTTCATGTATGCAAGGCAAGCCCACTAGGCCATATTCCCAGCCCAAGTCTGTGAGATTCTTATCTTCAATTAACTACCAAAAAGCTGGGGGTAGAGTTGTGGCTTAAGCAGTAGAGTGCTTAGCCTTGAGTGAAAAAGCTAAGGAACACTGCCCAGGTCCTGAGTCCAAGCCCCAGTACCTGCCCCCCCCCCCAAAAAAAAAAAAAAAGAATAAAGAAAAAAAAATTAAAGGCCTTTTGATTCAAGGAGTTTTTTTCTTACTACCCTCTCATAATAGCCAGGACCATGTCTTATATACTCACTCCTGGAACTTGGGGGAACAGACAATGGCTATGGACTCTGGCAACATCATCTGGTAGGAGCAGTGAGTATGTAGGTCAACACTGGAGAGGAAGGCAGTTTGGGTGGGATGAGTCTGAAAAGAGAAAACAAGCCAGAGAACTCTTAGTAAGCACAGCCAGCCATTCAATGGCCCTGAGGAGAGGCAAAGCTAAAGAGTTCTCAACAATTTACCCAAGCTCTTTTAAGTACAAAGCTATTTGCAACCCTGATGGATTAAAGTCCATACTAAGTAAATCCTTCTCAGCACTGTAAACAAGTATTGCTTATTGTGAAGACATTCAAGTTCATTTTTTAGTTCAAGAGAATTTTTACACAACATAACAACAGAGTTTAAACTAATATATACTTGAAAATTTCTGAGAGGAGCTTTTTAAGTATTCCTACTACCAAAAATTAGAAAAATAAAACTCAGGGCATGGTAATTAGCTTAATTTAGCATTCTAGAATTAGATCTCTTTCAAAACATCATGTTGTGTATCATATGAGTAAAAGAATTCAGAAAAATATGAGAACAGTGGACAATGGAAGATTTGTATCTAGCAAGGAATACAACTGGAGAGGAGAAGGAGATGAAAGCCACTGAGGAGATGGAGTTAACTTGGATCAGGCAGAATGGCAGTTGAACAGGTGGCTTTTTGCTGGAAAATATAATGAGATGACATGAGTATGGTGGGGCCACCCCCTACTTCAGTTCTTGGATATGTCAGAAATGCTGTTTGAGTCAATGGAAGCCCTAAGAGGGTGATTTGTGACTAATAGAATGCAAGGCAGCACTAGGCCTGGGCAAGCGCACATACTGTCTCATCTCACAGTTATAGACAACATAAAAAATCACACAGCACCTTTCATTGAATTCACTCATCTGACCACAGGGAGAGAAGTCTTGTAGGTAAGTAAAACTGTGTGGAGTAAGAGAAAATTGAAGACAAAGGGGCTTGGAAGTTTCCTGTTTCCAGTTTGAAGACAGTGGAGGTGTTAGGCAGCCTGAACACTCATTGTGTATGGTTGGGGGTGGTGGCAGAAGGGAGGGGGAGGACAGGCAGAGAGAAATTGGGAAGAAAACACTGGGGTAAAGTTTTCCTCTGGACTGTTTGCAACAGGAACTCAGATCACACTGGTTGATTAGATCTGATATGTTTTGGAAATCTTGGGGGTGTGAGGGTGGAGGACTAGGCTGCAGAGTTTGGGGGAGAAGAGGTACTAAGGCAAAGGGTGAACAGGAAGACATTAAAAAATAGGGCATGGGGCCGGCTTGAGGACAGAGCTCAGGAATACCATGTGTGAAATACATTGATCTGCACTACTGAAACTTGAAGACTAGTACAAAGACTGAGAAAAACCGGATCCAAGATAGAACTAGATCAGGTGGAAGTCATCTCTGCTCTAATTAAATGAATTCTGACTTTTTGAAAGTAAATTATGATCTAGGTCCCAAATGTTAAAGCAAAGGTTTCCCTGGGACTATGAGCATGTCAGGGCACTGGTGTGGAAACTAGCAGGGAACTCCATTGCAGTCCAAGGTGCCTGGAAATAGGTTAGGAGACCCCTAACCCGTGAGTAGCCCTGGGTGGGGTAGGCGCATGCGCGACAGTTCTGTTGCATAGGCGCTGTAGGCCAGGAGCTGTGCCTCATGCACTGGCATCCCAGGTGCTCAAGCAGAGAAAATGAGAATTTTTTCTTTTGACCACGAGACAGGGGAGACTAGTAGGGTCACAGCCAGGAAAATGGGGATGACGGAGGTTAACTGTAGGGGGAGTGGAAATGTCGCAAAGGCATCTATGTCCCTGTCTTGGAGACTAGAGAGGGGATTGAAGGGCTATTGGTGGTGGGATCATCATGATGGGGTCCATGGACAATCACGGTGTGTGTCTGCAGCAGGTATGAACAGCATGAAGATAGCTCTGCGAACTTCTCCTTTTTAAAAATCTTCTCTAAGGTTCATGCTTTGATAGACGCAGTTTCATAATTTCTAACAGATAATCAAGGTATATTTATCTCCTGGCAATCTCTACATGATGAAGAGTCACCCATTCTAGAACAGATGGTACATGCTGCCTAATATTTTGACATGATGGAAGCCAGACTTAATACACCATAAGTAAATGAATGAGTCTTCCTCCTGACATATAAGAAAAAGGTCTGTTGTTAAAGCAGTGTCCAAAGAAGATATGGCAGATAGGGATTTCAGGGGCTAATCACCTCATGAAGAAGAGTCCAGAGGAGAACAGAGGGTGAAAGTAATCTGTTAAAGAATAGTTCAAGTGTGCATTCAGTTTATCTTATTTGTTCCCAACTATTTATTTTGTGTGTTTTTTTTTTAAAGAAAGCATATTTCTTCTCTTTTCTTTTTCTTGGCTGTACTATGGCTTTAACTGTCTCAAGCTTGCTAGGCTAGTTCCCTACCACTAAGCCACAACTCCAGTCGTGTGTGTGTGTGTGTGTGTGTGTGTGTGTGTGTGTGTGTGTGTGTGTGTGTGTTTGGTACCTATCCTAGGGCTTGAACTTAGTGCCTGGGCACTGTCCTTGATTTTTATTTCCTTTTCTCAAGGCTAGTGTGCTACTACTTGAACCACTGATCCACTTCTGGATTTTTTGGTAGTAAATTGGAGAGACGTTTCCAATTCGAAGCCAACCCAGGATGGCTCCTGTTGGTTGGCACATGTTTGTATTATAATTAGCCTACTTTTGATTTCCTTTAGTTGCTGAAATCACAGGCACATATCTCTGTAGAGATGGAGTCTCTCAGACCTTTCTGCCTGGCTGGCCTTAGACTGATCCTTCAGATCTCAGCATCCAAAGTACCTAGGATTACAGTAAGGGTCAGGGCCCCACTTAAGTATAATCCTTGTACACAAAATTAACAACTACAGAATGGCTTGTTATCTTAGAGGAGGTAGGATTAGAAAAAAAAATGACTTGATATGATCAAAAAAAGGTATCAACCTGCACTGAGAGAAAGAAAAAAGGAAAAAAGAAACTAGTGAAATCACTTATTGTTTTTAAACCATCCATGAAAAATTCAATTTTCCAGAGAGGAATTTGTCAAAAGCATTGATTTCTATAACCCACGTGTACAAATATCCATTATGAGTGTGAAGACTTTCCAGAAACTTTCTAAATGATTTCTATGTGTGGCTTTGCCTGCAAAGTACCATTCCCCAGAAGACCATGATGTGCTCACCAGGGTGTGAGAGGTATTCAGGGCAGAAAGTTATTAAGAGAGTACTGGCAGCAGATCTACCTAGGCCCTCAGGGAACATGAAAGAATGCTGGAGACCACAAGAGCCAACAGTTTCTATCTGATTATAATGATAATTTTTCAGACTGCTAGGGAGCAAAGGTTCATGTCAACTAGTTCATCCCATGGTTAAGAGCCTGAGTTTCTAATTGGGAGCAAACTAGGACTACACAAACCAATCCACACCTAAAGTCTACAGTTAGATGGCTTGAAAGGTAACTGAAGCTGAATCAAAAAACTCTTTCCTTGGCCCCCCTGTCTCCCTCTAGCTATTATGTATGACTTTTTGCCTCTTTCCTTCAGCCAACTGTCTTCAACAAAGTTATGCTGTGTTTACTCTGTTGGGGGAAAAGGTAGGCACTTTCAGGAAGAGAAAGCAACATGCAAAAGTGAAGGCTGAGGGCGGTTTGGATGCACAGACAGGAGCAGAGCAGTCAGGTGAGAGAGCAGTGAGTACTAAGGATGGGGACAGCGGAAGATGCCCTCCAATTAGGGAATTGCAGTGAATAATCAATTCGTGTCACTTTTTGATCAGAGAAGCTGATTTACAGTTTGTAAGGTGTACAAAGAAGTGCTGACCTTTTGCATTCTCCTCTTGAAATGTTAAGATATGAGTAAATCTATGTTCATCTTTTCTTTCTTTGCTTGTTTTTAATCCAAAGGCAGAAGATTGGTGCAGAAATATCAAGTAGATGGAAAAAACCCTAAAATTCTATCAATTTAGCTCTAACTTTGTTTCTTGCTAGACCCTCATGGATACTTAGGTATCTTTAATCATTTGTGCCTTAGTTCTACCTATAGTAATCATCCCCAAATTTCTATCCTCTTTTCTACTTCTGTGAAATGACGTTCTCTGTCTCTCATCTCCTTCTTTCTCCTTCTCTCTTATCTCATTCTTTTAATCTTGACTGGGAGGAGTGGATGTTTTCTTCCCTGTAGGAAGATGAACTCTCCCTTAGTACTTCTATTTTGGCACTTTTTTTCTGTCATATTACCTTCTCACTTCTGCTTTTTTTCCTCCTTCACTGACTCACAGGGCATAAGACATATCCTGACAACTACATGACAGAAGATAATCCTTTAAAAGACCAAGCAAAAGAGGCAAGATACAAAAGCTACCATCCTGCCTCTCCCTATTCCACTACAGCCCAGCTCCTCAAGATGGTAGTCTTCATTTCACTATTGCTGTAACCATAATCCCCATAGCTCTTTAACTCCTAAAGACTATGCCCACCATGGACTAAAACCCACTACAGTAAGGTCCTCAATGACATTAACAAATCCAATTGGCGAATCCAAGTTTTCTCCATGCTGTAGCACATAGCACATGGCACAGAAACTGTCCTACATGGACATCCTGTGTCCTCATGGCCTGTGTCCTAACATAGCCCTCACTTCCTCACACACCTTTCACTTTTCACAATAGCTACATTCACCACTTCCCTTGGTAGCCTTTCTTACCAGTTTCCAGTGAATCTTTTGTCTTACTCCCAACTCTGCCACTTCCAAAGCTACTAAGGCCAGTTCAATGCAGAAGACTCCCAGAATTGTTTCTTGCTTTGACTTTGATCCTGAGGACCTGCTTCCAACTGACTTAAAACTCACCCCAATAATCTGATATGTTATAAATATCCCCAATTCAACATGCTTAGAACTGAACCCCAATTCCAATGTTAGTCATCCTTGTATACCTCAGTTATACTTAAGAGCTGAGTACTGCCACCCCCATAAGCCAGGCCCCAAAGATCTGAGTCATCATCTTTTCTTACTCATCATCCTGTATTACTCATTCTTGAATCCTCTGAAATCCCACGTTCATCAACTTCTTGCTAAACACACTACCATTTTCCTGGCTTTCATCATTAATAGATTCTATCACCACCCTAACCTTAAATGAGCTTCCTGTTTCAACCTACCTTTAGGATTTAAAGGTAACATGCTGAATTTTCAAAAATAGCTTTGATTATATCATTGGATTAATAATATGTTTTTTGTTTTTCCTAGTCCTGGGGCTTCAACTCTGGGCCTGGGCACTGTCCCTGAGCTACTTTTACTCAAGGCTAGTTAGCACTCTACCACTTGAGCCACAGTTCTACTTCCTATATCACTGTTCTGCTCAAAAAATTTTTTTTCGCAGTTGTGGAGCTTGAACTCAGGGATTAGACATTGTCCCTGAGCTCTTTTGCTCAAGGCTAGGGCTTCACCACTTTGGGCTATAGCTCCACTCCATTTTTTCAGTGGTTAACTGAAGATAAGAGTGTCACAGGGGACTTTTCTGCCTGAGCTGGCTTCGAACTGCAATCCTCAGATCTCAGTCTCCTGAGTAGTTAGGAGTATAGGCATGAGTCACCAGTGCGAAACAATTTTTTTTTTCTTTTTTGCCAGTTCTGGGGCTTGGACTCAGGTCCTGAGCACTGTCCCTGGCTTCTTTTTGCTCAAGGCTAGCACTCTGCCACTTGAGCCACAGCGTCACTTCTGGCCATTTTTTCTATATATGAGGTGCTGGGGAATTGAACTCAGGGCTTCATGTATGGGAGGCAAGCACTCTTGCCACTAGGCCATATTCCCAGCCCCCAGTAATTTTTTTTAATAAGAGTCCTCCACTTACTAAAATGCACAATTATTCTTCATGTCCAGTCACGGCCTCTGGAAAAGACTCCAGTGTGTCATGCTAAAACTTATCTACCATTGTTTCTGATGCAAACCATAAGTCCAAACAAACCAAACTACTTAGTGCTCCTCAATCTGTCAAAATTCTCATAGCAGGTATCCCTCCTTCCTTTTAACACCGCAGGTTCCTCTTGAACACTGGATTTCATGTGAAGAGTTGTTTATTGTCTATTCACTTAATCTCCCTTATTAGAGTAAAATCAGATCTCACATATATTTATAGCCCCTGAAAGACAGGAAATAAGTGTCTATTTCCTATTTATTATAGTAGGCAGTTACAGTAAATGTTTATTGAAATAAAGAAAAGATGAATGCCCATGGGCCTGTCTCACAGGTCAGTACTGTATGTCAGTTCTGACATGTAAGTATATGTAATCTTTTCATATCCAGAAACAAGCCAATGTATTTATTGTCTGCATATCACACATGCCAACACAATATGAAAAAAGTTTGACCAGTGAGAATAAAGGGTTGAAAACAACAGAAAGAAAAATGAAGAATTCTATTTTACTTGAATAGTACCAGAAGTCTGCACAAGACATGCAAACACTTGAAAACTGTGTACACTGATGGCAATTCTGGTTGACATAAAGGTATTTACAGCTTAAAAAAGTACAGGTACAACCATCTGAATTAATTCTTTGGCTCATTTGAACTATTTTGATACATTTTTCTTTTAAAGCATCATTCATATGCAGTAGGTATAGTCTCTAGGGCCAATGCCTACCTATATTCTAGGCTAGCATCCTATCACCAATCACATGTGCAGGGAAACTAGAACTCTAGAGGAATTTGTTTATTTATTTATTTTTATAAACAAGCCAAGAGTTAATAATGAAAAAGCCCTAGGTTGTTCCCAGAAATTAGTAACGAAGTACAAACAGTCAATATACTGAGAACTGCATCTGAAGGAAGGAAAATAATCTGGAGATGATTTGAAAGAAACAAACAGTATGTTTAAGCACAATGAGAGGAGATGAATCCTGAGAGCTCAGATTTGCTTACATGAATCCAGCCCAGTGTGATGAGACTCTGCTGATCCTGTATGAGGAACAGTTCTTCTTCGTTTTCTGTGTTGCAATAATCAGACCCAGCACTTTGCTTGGGTATGAGAACATGCGTGATGGTAAATTCATTCCTCATCTGCCAAAGAAGAAAACAACTCGTCACAATTCCCTGGCACTGTAGCAAAAGTGTCTGTCGTAACAGTGAAAAGTTAAATATCAATGCAGTGAAGGGCCTTCCTATCCAGCATGATTTTCCTTTGTGCTCTCTGAATCCCCAGAACAACGGTTCACAAACCTAGTTGCTCATGGGCATTGCTGAGCTGCTCTATAAAGTGACTGATCCTGAGACATACCCAAGAACCCCAGAACTCCATCTGATGCACAGCCTGGGTAAACATCACAGCCCTAGGAGCTACATCCAAACAAGTCTACTCATGGTTCTTGAGAAGATCCAGATAGAGTACCATTTTTTAATTTGTTAATGTCTAAAGCAGCCTTTTCACTATTTAGTCCTTCTTATTCTTTAAGGCTCAGTTTAAGTCTATTCCATTTCATTCTTTGATGCAGCAGTTTAAGAATGAGTTCTAGTGCCTTCATTCAATTATCTTTCCTTTCTCAAAAATCTTAGTACCCATATTACACATTCTACCCTGTATTTCTTATTTCTTCAAGTGATTGAATGTACCATGTGCCAGATTCTACTAGAAAACAGGTGCTCACAATACAACATAAACATAATGATTGGATCTTCCTGTTAAGTTTAGAATTAGAGATTTCTAACTACAACATTAGAGTTATTGGTTCAATTCAGGGCACACTGAAAAGCAGCCAAATTCAGAGTCACCAAATTCATAACTGTCCTTGGATATCTTCTCCAAGACTCACAGGAGACCAATGGGGAAGAAATAGTCTCAGTTCAGAACTTTTTACCAGGATTTTTTGTTGTTGTTTTGTTTTTTACCAGTTTTCCACAGAGAATTCCACAAGTTTCTACTCCCTGGGCAGTGTTGGCACTGGCTAACTGAAGAAACTGTGGACAAAGCCTCCCAGGTACCACCACATGGCGCAATCCATTGATTGTAGGAACTGTAATGGAGAAAGGGAAAAAGTCTGAGACCATGAAGCCAAATCTTCCCAAGCAGTCCTCACAGCTGGCAACCCCGAGAGCAATGCTAAGTCATTAGGATCCACAACCTTTAAAAAGTGAGTGAGCATCCATCTTATTGATACTCAAAATGGGTTGTTAAAGTCTCTTTTCCTACTTCTGGTCATAGCTGACTGGAAGCTGTGCAGGTGAACTTTATGTGTCAGCTTGCCTGGATTAAGGAATAGCTAGAGAACTAGTGTGTCTGCAAGAGTGTTTCTGAAAGAAACTGGATTGGTGTGTGCAACCAGACTGAATAGGGAATAACTTTCCTTCATATGGGTGGGTGTTCTACAATCAGCTGGGGGCCTAAATAGAAAAGGCAAGAGGAAAGGAAATAATCCAAATTATAGGTTTTCTGGCCTCTGGGCTCTAGGACTTGACCAGTGGCATTATAGGTTCTCAGGCGTGTATCTTGAGACAGACATATAATTAAGTTCCCTGATTCTAAGGCTTTCAGAATAGGATCCAGCCATGCTAACAGCATTTCACTTTGCAGAAATTTTGTTACAGAATGTCTCAACCTCTATATTCATCCAAGCCAATTCCTCTAAAAGCTATAGGGCCGTAGTGGCCTCTACCCGCCCAGGCCCAGGCCATAGGGGCAGAACTATCAAAGAAAGTCCTCATTCAAGCCTCATTCAATGTCTTTTAGCCCTATGGGAATGGGGTAGCCTCTTGAGATCCTAGAATTATAGGGCCATTCGCATATTGCTCCAGCCAAGCAAAGCTGTGGGCAGGAGACTCCACTGTAAGGGCTGCTGGGTGGACTGAGCCCACCAGAGATGGGCTGCCTGAGACATGGGGGTCAAACACTTGCCATTGTGCTCAGGATATGGGCCTTGGAGTCAAAGGGAATTATTCTTCAGCTTCAGACCTAATGTCATTTTCCTTGTTGGGTTTTGGACTTGCTTACAATCAGTTATGCCTTTCTTTTTGTCTATTTTTCCCTCTTGGAGCTGGGCTGACTATCCTGCATCTTTCTAACCATTGTATTTTGGAAGCACCTAATGTGTTAATTTCATAGGCTTATAGTGGGACAAGGATAAATTGTGCCTTAAGTTGCAAGTATATTTGATTTAGACAAAACTGTGGACTTCTGGATTAGAGTTGAATTACATTTTGAATTGAGTTGATGCTTTTAGTATTTCAAGAAAAAACAGGCTTTAATCATTCACAAAAGTCAGGTACAATAGCTCATGCCTGTAATCCTAGCTACTCAACAGGCTGAGATCTGAGGATCACAGTTCAAAGCCAGCTTGGGCAGAAAAGGTTGTGAATTAACTAGCAAAAAACCCAGAAGTGCTGGGTGCTAGTGGCTCATGTCTGTAATCTTAGCTACTCTGGAGGCTGAAATCTGAGGATCATAGTTCAAAGCCAGCCCCGGCAGGAAATTCCAAGAGACTCTTATCTCTAATTAACCAAAAGAAAACTGGAAGTGGCAGTGTGGCTGAAAGGGGAAGAGCCCTAGCCTTGAGTGAAAAAGCTTAGGGACAGTGCCTGGGTCCTGTGTTTGAGTCTCATGACCTATCAAAAAAAAAAAAAAAAAAAAGCAACAAGTGGGGCCGTGGCTCAAGTAGTAGAGTGTGAGCTTTGATCAAAAATGCCAATTGAGAGTATGAAGTTCTGAGTACAAGCTGCAATACCAGCACATATATACATGAAATCACTAAACAAGGGCAAACTACTACTTTAAAGAAGTTCTTGAGATATTTGAGAAGTCTATGGTACAATTTCATACAGGAAGTTGAACAAATAAATTCCCCATTCGAATGAACTTAAAAAAATCTTCTTTATCTTATTTATAAGGGTATCAAGGAGTATGACTCTTAAGAAACATATCAGGATATATTCTTGATAATGGAAAATAATTTAGGCTTTTAGAAGAAAGTTTAAATGACAAAAGAATCCAAATAACAATAACAACAACATCTGGTCTTTCAAGAGGGCATTAACAAAGCAGTTCATAAAATCTGCTTCAGGATGCCAAGAATGGACCCAGTACCTGAACACAATGGAAAAGTCCTTTGAGAGAGCCAGCAAACTAAGGGTAGGAAGCATCTTTACACATTTGACAGCAAAGCTGGAACTGCCAGGGAAGTAACAAAGTCAGACCAGGATACAGTCACATGGCAGTCTGATGATGGTATCTAAGGATGATAAATTAAAGTTTGGCACAGTCATTTCCTTTAATTCAATAATCATGTACTAAGTGCATATAAGTAGACACTGTGCTCATTCCACAGGGACCACAAAAATGAGTAAGACTCCAGCCCTAACATCTAAGAAGTTAAACCTAGTTATTGACAAATGACTGTGCATTATGAAATAAATGACATAAATTGCATTAGATATAAAGAGAGCTACGGGAGTTTTACAGATAGTAGAATCAATCTGATTGAAAGAAGGAGAACTAGAAAAACTTCAAGAAAAGTAGGGAAGGTAGAAACAGAGAAAAGTAGAAGGCAATGTAAACAAGTCTAGGGGATATCCTAGGAACATGTACATCCAAGCCTCCTCAGAACAGACTTACGTAGGAACTGTAGAAAAGGGGGCAAAGAAGGTTTTAAAGGCCAAGCACAAAGCCTAGCCCTCCTTCCCTTCTTACAGCGTACTTGCACAGGAGCTTATTTCTCTAAATGATTGCTTGACAGTTGATTCCCACTCTCTAAAATTTACTCCAGCATCTAGATATTTGTACCTTTACTCCACTGTTCTTTTCTTTTTGTCAGTTGGGGAGCTTGAACTCAGGATCTGGGCTCCGTCCCTCAGCTTTTGCACTCAAGGCTAGGGCTCTACCACTTTGATCCACAGCACCATTTCCAGTTTTCTGGTAGTAGTTAATTGAAGATAAGTCTTACCA
Source organism: Perognathus longimembris pacificus (assembly GCF_023159225.1). Classification (NCBI taxonomy): domain Eukaryota; kingdom Metazoa; phylum Chordata; class Mammalia; order Rodentia; family Heteromyidae; genus Perognathus; species Perognathus longimembris. The sequence goes on along the minus strand of NC_063168.1, from coordinate 27,866,545 downwards.
GGGATTTTCCTGCCCAAGCTGGCTTCAAATTGTGATCCTGAGATCTCAGCCTCCAGACTATCTAAGATTACAGGCATAAGCCACCCGCACCCCGACCCATTGTTATTTTCTTGCCACACATTGTTGTTGGTCATTGAATTGTACAGAGGTTCTACACATTTCAAAACTCCCTTTATAAAAAGCCAACTATGGCCTCTGATTCACAGAACATTTCAAATATAGAACCCTTAAAGCTTGAGAGTCTGACTTTCAGGCACAATGTTGACTCTTCAGAAAATTAACAAGGCTTGAGATAAGTTATATAAGTAAAGGCCATTTCACAAGATAGCTAGTGTGACAGGACACAGTATGATACTATTTATCTAATAGGGCTCTGTGAACAAAGCCCAGTAAGGGGGATCATGGGAACATTCTTAATCTGAATCCCCAGAATGATGCCCTGAATGGTGGCAAAAGAGGTGGAAGGAGAAAGTAATGGACTCACTACTTTCCGAGTGGCTCAGTGCTCCAGGTTTCAAGGACCTGTCCACCACTGGTGGCTTCATTGGCCTTCCAGTTGTGTTACAGCCTGAAGGTTGTGTAGATGAGACAGGTGAGGTTGGGCACACATCCAAGGAAGGCTTTTCCAAGTCTGGTACCAGCGGGCCCCCAAGGCCAGGGTCCACCTTCCCAAATTCTTGTACAATTTTTAGTCTCTCTTTTTCTAGCTCCTGGTTCCGGATCATCTCCTCAAAGGCATGAAACTGTTCCTGTTCCAACTGTTGCTGTTTCTGTTGGGCTACCCTCTGTCTTTCCTTTTCCAGCTCTTGCTGCATGGCTATATTCCGGGCAAATTCTTCCGCTTCTTTTTTCTACAAAAACGAAACAATTCATACCTCAGAAGAACAAAGATTCTAAGCAGGGAGATTTCCAAAATGTACTTCTGCTGTGGTCTGATTTCCAAACAAATAATTTGTGCTTCTTTTGCTATATCAGTACCCATGGAATATAGTTACTTCCCCTTTATACTGAGCCACAGTGTACCTACCTTCAAGAATAAAGTCCCAGTCCTCTCAGTACCTTAGTATCCTAAAGCATTTTTGTCTTTATTGAAATCTTGATGCATATTAATTTTTTGTACCCCATGACTTCCATCATACACAGTTCTATTCTTAAACTGTACAAATGTATATATACCAGGTAAGGTTATAAAATAGAACCAAATTCAAATTTATTCCTGCTCTGTCAGGAAACTGGTAGATTTTAAGCCAGAATGAAGCCTTGAAAAATTTTCTACAATCAGTTCAACATAGTGACATTTACACTAACAAGAAACAAGAAGTGAAAAACTCCAATAAAAGAAATCGTCACTCACTCAGTGCCTTAGAAATGCATGCTTTATAGCTATTCATCCTCTGCTGGTTTTCAACACTAAACTGCAAAACAGAACCCAGCAGACAGCTACAAAATGACATGTAAATGCTGTAGTGTGTACTGATGTTTGACAAGGGACCATTGCAGTGCTCTGAGCATTTCTTCACATGCTTTAACCAAACCCTCCTAACAAGACTCAATTGAAGATAGATGGAAAAATCAACTACTACCAACAGCTTTGGATATAATCAAATGTAACTCAAATCTCTAAAATCTATGGGCCCCAAAACACTACTTTGGTAAGCATTTTCATTTCAGGTTTTTGCTCTAAATATAACAGACAGGCAATAGATTTTCTGTCCCTCAAGTTACCTTCTTGGACAATTAAACCAAATATATATTAGAATCTTCCAACTAACCACTGATATTCTTTTTTGAGTTACTGGACTCCTCTTACCTCTCTGAAGTTAATTGTCATATTTAAAAACACAGAATCTATTAAAATTATAGTGCACTCTCAGGGCATGGCATAAGATACCAAAGTATTTTCCTCTGCTATTATATACTGACCTTTTCTTCATTATATTGTGCATATTCTTTGGTATATCGTTTTAACAACTCTGCCTTGAGCTCTTCTGCTTTTGGAAATGCAATCTCCTTTAATTTCTGAGATATAAAACAGAAACTGAGAATCAGGACAATTCTAATGCCATCTAATTAACTAAACAAAAACAAGATGTAAGCTGGCACTGTCAACAATGTTTAAAAAATAATTTGAGGCTGGGTGCCTGTGGCTCACGCCTATAATCTAGCTACTCAGGAGGCTGAGATCTGAGAATCATGGTTCAAAGCCAGCCTGGGCAGGAAAGTATGAGACTCTTATCTACAATTAACCGCCAGAAAACCAGAAGTGGTGCTGTGGCTCAAAGTGGTACAGTGCTAGCCTTGAGCTGAAGAGCTCAGGGACGGTGCCCAGGCCCAGAGTTCAAGCGCCACAACCAAAATAAATAAAAACAAAAACAACAATAATAATTTGAAATACTCACTACCCAGACATTCCTGCTATTTCAAATCTGCTCTGGAGAAATAGAGAGGGGGCCTTACCTCCATCACCAGGGCTCCATTTCTGCTCAGATTCAGAGACTAGAGCTCTAGTCAGTCGTGGGGCTTGAGGTCATAGCTTGGGTATTGTTCCTGAGCTCTTTTGCCCAGGGCTATTACTCTACCACTTTGAGCCATAGTGTCACTTCTGGCTTTCTGGTGGTTAATTGGAGATAAAGAGTCTCACAGATTTTCCTGCCTGGGCTGGCTTTGAATGGTGATTCTCAAATCTCAGCCTCCTGAGTAGCTAGGATTCTATGTGTGTGCCTCTGGCACCCGGCTGAGACTATATAACTTTTTTTTTTTGCCAGCGCTGGGGCTTGGACTCAGCCTGAGCACTGTCCCTGGCTTCTTTTTTGTGCTCAAGGCTAGCATTCTACCACTTGAGCTACAGTGCCACTTCTGGCTTTCTCTATATATGTGGTGCAGGGCTCCGTGTATACAAGGCAAGCACTCTACCACTAGGCCATATTCCCAGCCCCTAAGACTATAACTTTTATCTTAAAGTCAGTCTGTGGTGCTCTGAAGCTTTTAGATAGACTATAATGAAACTGGAGACTCACCTTTACTGTGTCTTTCTTTTCTGGTATGATAGATGATTTGTAATCTCGATGCTTTGGTAATTTCTCAATGAAGAGCCTAAGGAAACAGATCAGAATGATTATATATGGAGAGAATGCCCAAATGTCTATGAGATCATAAGGCAATGCGCATCCTTTATCCTATGGCCGCTGCATGAAGGGTTACTAGAGGTACAGAAAAGAGAGAACAGGGACATTTAGACAGGCCATGTTGCCTACAAACTCCATCCCTGGAATTAGTATACAGTCTTGCCTTCTCCCAAACCGGATGTGTAGCAGCAAGTACCAGATCTTTAAATTAAAGAGAATAGTCAAACAAACAAAATGCTAAGACAGAAAATAAACAAACCCTATTCTGTACCCAAAATGTACCTCCAAAGAAAGAGATCTGTGTATGTGTATGTGTGTGTGTGTGTGTGAGAGAGAGAGAGAGAGAAAGAGAGAGAGAGAGAGAGAGAGAGAGGTGGTGGGGAGTGAGAGAGAGATAGAGATAGAGAAAGAGAGAGAGACATGATACCTCTCAAAGGAAAGGGCCTCTATTTAAAAAATGTTCTTAAAAGGACAGTTTGGCAGCTTGGGTTAACAGGAAACTATGTTCATTATTACTATTATGACTGCTATCTCTGGCAGTTTTTATTTTATTTTTTATTTTTGTGATGGCTCTAGGGCTTGAACTCAGGGCCTGGGCACTGTCCCTGAGCTTCTTTTGCTGAAGGTTAGCACTCTACCACTTGAGCCACAGTACCACTTCCAGCCTTTTCTGCTTACGTGGTACTGAGGAATTGAACACAGGGCTTCGTGCATGTTAAGCAAGCACTATACTCCTAAGTCACATTCCTAGCCTGGCTTTTGTTCTCAAGGCTAATGCTCTATTACATGATCCACAGCTCTACTTCTGGCCTTTTCATAGTTAGAGATAAGAGTCTCATGGTTTTGCTGTCCAGGATGGCTTTCAGTGGTAATCCTCAGATCTCAGCCTGTTGAGTAGCTAGGATTACAGGCATGAGATTCCAGCACCCAGCAAAGAATTATATTATTTTAAAGAAAAAAATAATACTCCTTTGTTATCATACCAAACTGGGACATGCATAGTATATGTGTTACAATTACAGGACTGTATTGTGTGCATAATATACATATTATATGCATTATGATCTTTAATGAAAAGGGCTTAAATATCAGAAGGTGGATTTGCTCTTTCAGTTACTGTCCTTGGCTGAAAAGCTCAGTGAGGGAAATAAACTGAATCAACTTACAGGCCTCTTAAGATTTATGACATCTACTTAATGACAATGAAACGAATAAGAAGTCCACTAACTTGCCACAGCAAGGAAGTGGCAAGCTCTGAATTTCAACACTAACAGGTCAATTCCAGAATCTGTTCCTGGCCACTGTGCCATACTGCCTCCACAGGTTCTTTGGATGTCTGAAACTGTTGAACGGTTCTGAACAAGTACGTCTTTGAGCAGAATAAGTTGTAATATATAGAGATCAAGAGGGTAGCTTGCACACAGTTAAGTACTGCATTTGAGATAAATTTGTTTCCCCTTTCTGCCCATGGGGAGAAGTAAATGGAGGAAAAAGACTCAGTAAGATTAAAGATGACCCCACCTAAACAAGATCTATTCAGGTCTATATTAAGCATATGAAAATTTCATTTCAGTCCAATCCAATTCAATTGATTTGCCTCCTTAGGGAAAGATTAATTCTAAAACTAAAATGGTTGTAAAAATCTTCCCTAATTGTTGCTATGCCCTTTGGTGCTTGTGACTTGATGCTTTCTCTGGGAACATTACCTTAAGCAGCCTCTAATTTGAGGGTTTTAAATTCATTTAAGCTGAATGAACTTAAGTTTTGTTGCTGACAATGCCATAAAGCTTTCCAGTATATAAATAATCTTTTTTTTGTGTGTGGGTTGGGGGCCTAAAATCTGGGCCTGCCCAGAGCTCTGCCCCTGAGCCCTTCAGCTCAAGGCTAGCACTCTACCACTTTGAGCCACAGTGCCACTTCTGGTTTTCTGGTGGTTAATTGTAGATAAGAGTCTCATGGACTTTTCTGCCCAGGCTGGCTTTGAACTATGATCCTCAGATCTCAGCCTCCTTAGTAGCTAGAATTTTAGGCATGAGACTTTGGGTGCCCGGCTTATCAACATTCATTCTTTTGTTGTTGATGCATCTCTCTGCTGGTCAACAAATTTCCCTTTGTAAATCTGGCTTTTCCTTTAAAAAAAAAATAAGATGACTCAAAAATGCTAATTAAAGTGCTTTTTAAAAAGGAAAAAAAAATAGTATTAAGTGAAGTGAGCCAGACCCAAAGAAACATAAACTCAATGGTCTCCCTTATTGATAATAATAAGTATATGTCTAGGATAGTCTGAGCAGATGATCACCATAGCTCAATAGCTATGTACATTCGACCACATAAAATGACGCTAAGAAAAATGACCTCAAAAAGATGGAAGCAAGTGGTTTATCATTGAGGTTATTATTTTCAACGTACTACGTGAAATTATTTCTTTTTTCCTCTGTTCATCTTCTCTGTGATTTAGCCCTGTTGTCACTGTATTTGATTCTTGTACCCTGAAAATTTTATATATATCTGTCTGAATTAGGGAAGGGAAGGGAAGGAGAACATTAAAACAGTGAGACAAAGGGTAAAAGGCAAAGCAATGCAATAGCAATACTTACAAGACAATATATTGTAAACTAACTGTACAACTGGGGGAGGAGGGAAGTTGGGAGAAAAATGAGGGGGGTATCAAATTGGATAAGAAATGTACTCACTACCTAATGTATATAACTGTAACCCCTCTGTACTTCGCTTTGACAATAAAAAAATAAATTAATAAATTTTAAAAAATAAAAAGGAAAACAAATCTTCCCTTCATGGAAAAGATAAAAGTTTTCTTGAGTTCTATATTTAGAACCATTGCAGAATCATTTGTTCAAACTGAGGATATTAAGTAAGACATAGTTCTTACATTCTAGAGATTTATAATTCAGAAACTTCTTGGGCCCAAAGACAAGTATATATTTACTACCTTCAGTAGGATGAACAAGCTTGGTATTGAAGCCTACATCAGTCATGAAAGCACTTCTGCTCTCTTCTATTCACTCTGCTCTCAGTATAGAACTATATGGCACACTTCTTGAGGCAGATTTCTGTTTCATGCTATACACCCCCCGCCCCCCCACATACACACACACACACACACACACACACACACACACACACACACACACTAATAAATACTAATGAAAAATACTAATCTAGGGAATACTAAACTAATGAAAAATAGAAGGTAGGGGAAATAGCATGGATGGCTTTAACCATGCAACAAGAGGTAGTTTACAAGTAAAGAAAAGACCCCTAGAATGGCCTTTTGAAAACAGATAGTGGGCACTATAATCCATTACTCTTACTGGTTGTCACAATGTTTAGCAGTAAGGAAAGCAGGTTCCATAGCCACTCTTCTTGGGCTCAGATGCTGGCTTTGCCATTTACTAGCTGTGTGACCTTCTGTAAGTCACTTAATCTCCCCATTCTGTTTCTTTACACATGAAGGTGCTAACATCAGAGCTAGAAACTTTCTAGGCATAGAATAGCTGTGGCCCAGATGTATAATGTTCACTGAGACAATATCTGGTTGCAGTCTACAGAGAGGAAAAGTACCAGAGTAAACAAAGTGTAATGGCAAAAATACAAGCAAAACAACCTATTAGACCAATGAAAAAAGAAAAAGATGAATGGAAAAGACGAAAGATAAGTAAACATATAAAAACAGTGCTCAATATCACTTACTCAAATTAGTATGACATAATTTTACAACAGAGTGGCATTGGCAAGGCTTAAAGGTTGATTATACTTGGTGTAAGTAATGTGTAGGGAAATGGCTATCCTTCTACACTACCAGAAAGATTATAAATTGATTACAACCTTTTCTCTTAATGGAAAGAAAAAATGAGAGGCAATTATTAAAAATTTTTAAAACTGTGTATATCCTTTAAGCTCACAATTTAACTTCTGGAACTTATCTGGAGATTGTTAACAAAAAATGCAATGACAGGGCTGGGGATATGGCCTAGTGGCAAGAGTGCCTGCCTCATATACATGAGGCCCTGGGTTCGATTCCCCAGCACCACATATACAGAAAATGGCCAGAAGTGGCGCTGTGGCTCAAGTGGCAGAGTGCTAGCCTTGAGCAAAAAGAAGCCAGGGACAGTGCTCAGGCCCTGAGTCCAAGCCCCAGGACTGGCACAAAAAAAAAAAAAAAATGCAATGACATACATATAAGACTATTTAACCTAGAATTTCTCACTAATAGGAAAACAAACCTAAACACACATCAATATGAGATAAATTATGGCATACCCAATTGAAAAACAATGTAATCATTCACTTACTCATTGAAAAATTTATTGGGCATCTACCATGAGGTCATGACTTATTCTAGACAAGAATATAGTGGTAAATGACCCAGTCATTTTTTCCCCGCTTCTAGAATGTGTATTACAGTCGAAGAACAAACAATATAGAAAACAAAAGGTATACTACAGAATTAGTTCTAGGAAAGTCATTATTAGTAGAGAAGGAAATAGAAAGTGATAGAGGAAGGGAGAAATTTTAGATAGAGCAGGTAAGGAATACATTAGTAAGAAGGTGGCATTTGAGCAAGGGACTGGAAGAGGGTAAGCCATGAAGAGATTTGGAATAAGACTGCTTTAAGGCAGAAGGAAAAGCCAGCTCTGAGTGAGATGGCTCAATATGCACTCATAAAGACATATGCTATTATTAAGAAAGCAAGCTGAAGAACAGAATACAGAGTATAATCCACTCACTCACATGAGTTTCTTTGGTCTTTTCTGGTGGATGAGATTTCTCTTTCCACTTTATTAATTTTCTTAAAAAGAATTCAAAAGTCAAGCAAGAATTGTACAATATGAATGTAATAAGAATTTTCATCTCATTTTTTGCAGTCTTAAAAGTTAATCAGCAAAGCATGAACACAGGTGAACCCTTCTTCAGTCTATAAACCCTAATTCCAGCAAACACTTTCAACACAGGTGACAATTCATTTTCAGAAAAGAGATTTGTTGCAGTAGGCTCCCACAGCAAACAGGAACTGCCTGAATACTGAATACTGAAGTACTTTCTCTGTAGCCTAGCTGATGACCATAAAAAGCTGTGAAAGAATCCACTGCCTGGTTTATTGTCTGTGCTCATCATGAAAATATGTACTGATTTAATATGCTGAAGATCTTTCTTCTATACTGGGGTCTGCAAAAGGCAAAGTATTCCTTCAGCAGAGAAACTACTGAGAAGGGAACTATGTCTGAGATCATCAAGATGCCTGAACTGCTCCAGGAGAAAGGACAGACATGCCTTTTAAATACTGAACCAAAGTATCCACAAAAGGTCTAGAAAAATTATTCTCACTAGTGGAGGTAGAAGATTGGTGAGGTACATGCCTACTCTCTCCACTCTCTCCTCAGTTGTAGTAACTGGCACAGTAAACCACCCACTGTCACTAATAGGAACATACCAAGTAAAATATGGTAGGAAAACAAACTGAGGACCACTGAATTAAAACTTTACAACTCCTGTGCTTGTCAGTTCACAGAATCAGAATTAGAGTCCTGAAAGTAGATGCCAGAAAAATGGAAGGAGCTCAATTTATTGCTTTAGGCCAAGCTAACCCATGGAAGTCTCAAATTAACCCCCAAATTCAACAAATCAAATATAGAATTCCAAACTCTCTGCTCATAAATCTCATAGGCCTAGCTCATCCTATTAAATGATCTGTAAGTGATCCCCTTATAGGAAATTGAAAGTAATTTCATACGCATCAAGTCATCCATATAGTATGTGTGTGTGTGTGTGTGTGTGTGTGTGTGTGTGTGTGTGTGTGTGTGTGTTTTGCTGGGAATCAAACCCAGGGCCTTATACAAAGTAAACAACAGCTCTACCAATGAGCTACTATATCCCAGCCACCCACACCCATGTATTCTTCTTCCTTCTTCTGTTCCTTCCTCCCTTCTTTCCTCCTCCTTCCTCCTCCTCCTCTTACTCCTCCTCTCCTTTTGTGCTCATACTTGCCTTGAACTCTTGGTCTTTGTGCTTTTGCTCAACTTTTTGCTTAGTGCTTGCATTCTACCATTTCCTGCTTTTTGCTAGTTGACTGGATAAGAGTCTTGGGACTTGTCTACTCAAGCTAGCTTTGAACTTTGATCTTCAGATTTCAGCTCTGAATAGTTAGGTCCTTTTTTAAACTCAATGGGTTTTTAAAAAAATTATATTTTTATTATCTTTAAGTAGTTGTACAAAGGGATTACCATTCAAACACACGTACTCTTAATATTATTTTGCTCTTGTTTGCTCATGGCTGGTGCTCTTCCACTTGGGCCATACCTCCAGCCTGGCCTTTTGCTAGTTAATTGGAGATAACTGTGTATCTAAAACCTAATGCAGTAGATTGTAGGTACACTCAATTCATGTTTGTTGAACGAATACAATCCTTGCTGTGGAAGTATTCTCTATATGAGGCAGTAGGACTCAGAAGATCCTTCAGAAAATACCTGGTAGAAAAAAAACCTAAGAACTTACTGAACTTTTTCAACTGGCGATTCCTTAGAAAAACTGTGGTCCTAGGTTTTATTTTGAGAAAACAATCTAAAAGATAGCTGGAATATATACAAGAATACTATTTCATCCAGGAGTAGAGTAGGTTTATAAAGAGGACAACAGCCAAAAAAACTTTGTAGGAAAATAAATTTTGTGCCTAAGAATGAAAAATTCAAAACAGCAAAGGGAATCAGAAATGTAATTTTAATTCTATAGAAACATCACTGGGCTGATGGTTCACACCTATAATCCTACCTACTTAGGAGGCTGAGGATTTGGGCAGCCAAATCCAAGAGACTCATCTCCAATTAACCAGAAAAAAAGCCAGAAATGGGGTGGCTCAATTAGGAGAATGCCAGCCTTGAACAGAAAAAAAAGCTAGGCAAGAGCACAGCAACAAGGCCCTGAGTTCGAACCTCTGTAAAGCCTGCATTCTCGGTATACAAACGCATGCACCCATGCACACATATATGATCAACCCTGAGGGCACATGACAAGCCATTGCAGGTTTTACTGACTCACCAGAACTTTGAGGAAGCAGGCAATATTTCTAAACCTAAAACCAAAAAGGAACTAGCAGTTCTTTTTCTCCACTCTAAAATTAAGACAGGTGAAAGATTTCACTCTTCCACAGTTTTCCTTAGAGAATTCTCAACTAGAGTGATTTTGTACCTCAGCATTAGCTAACATCTGGAGACATTTTTGGTTGTCGGGGCTGGGAGGGGAGTAAAAATCTAGAATGCTACTATATACATCCTACCACATAGGACAGCTCCAGAATAAAGAATTCTTCACTGCCAAAGTTAGAAATCTTCCTTAAGAGGAAGATGTGATTTAAAAAACTTAATGTGATTAACCGATACACATATATCTGTTTGGGAGGACTAAAAAATAATGTGGCTCATGTTTATAGTCGCAAAAGACTAACTTAAATTTACAGAACATTATGAAATGGAAAGCCAAAAATCCTGTTGTCAAATGCATCTTGAAGCAGGAGTTACAAAACCTGGGTTTTGTCAATCCAAATTGGAACATGATCAACTCTGAGCTTGCTCCCTCATATGAAGAATGTTAGGATGACATGCCCTTCTCAGTGTAAATAGACCTGTGAAGACCAATGGAACTATTCAGCTTAAGTAACCCATGAATTACTAATATCTAACTACTTTTTACAGGCCTTGGTATTATAAAAGAACAAGACTAGAAGTGACAAATAAGACCTTTAGCATTATTCCTTTGCTAAGTCATGCATCATTCTTTGTCACTGGGGCTTTGGGAGTTCCTCCCTGTTAGTGGTACTGAGATCTTCTAGTTTTGCTGCCTACTCTAAGATGATGAACAACTCAAGAGGAAAGTCTTATTTTGATGAGCCATACAAATTATAAGCAGTCCTTAGTTGATTATTTTCATTATTATGGTAAAAGTTAAGAAGAAAAAAAATTCCTACATTACTCAATTTTGTACAAAATAAATAGAGATAAGGAATATTGGATCTGGGGTATACCTACCATAATCCTGTGACTGGCTGCCTGAATAGAAGCACAATAAAATACTCACCAATACATAACAATTCCTGTAACTACTAACTCTTTTGTCTAACAGCTGGGCCATGTAGGCATAAGGCCAAAGAGCTAAGTCTCTTACTCATGAAATTATGAGTCATGAAAACAACTCCTTCAGTACTCATGTCTTTGAATGACAAGGACACCCAATATGTAGGAGCTGCTAGAAAAAAAATGACTAATACCAAATATGTTGTAAAGGTCTCTACTTTTAGCAATTATGAGAAGAATAAGTGAGCACAAGGGCAGAATAAGTGAGACATCAGCCAACAGAAAAGAAAAAGGAAACTGTAGGTGTCTTACGTGATGTACTTGTTATACAGGATAAAGGCATGTTCAATGTTGCCTTCCTCAGAGTAAATGGATGCCATTCGAATAATCTCAACTCCAGAGCGGAAGTACCGACGGGGTGGAATGTCTTCATTCACTTCCACAGCACTACCCAGTAGGGAGAGAGCCCTCACCCGGTCTTCGGGTGGGAGGCTCGTGTCTCCATGGTCAGACATCAGGATAAAGAAGTTCTGAGACAGAAACAAGAAAAGAATAAAAAACATGGCTCCCATCATCCCTGCAGTCTAGAACAGAATGTGTTTAAATCATAAATCTCTGCCTTAAGAAGAAAGAACAGAAAAAATATATGATATGCTTTGATGTGGATCCTATAGGCAAGTTGAGACCCTCTGAATAATTTTGAGATACACTGCAACCATATATAAAAACAGCAAAAAGAACCTAAATGAAAGCTGTTGATCAATAAGGGGTTGGGGAAGGCAAGGGGAGAGAGACTGGTTCTGTTGGGAGAGGGTACTAACAAGAAATAGTTGGAAGTAAAAGAGAATGAATGTGGTTAAAATAGATTGTTGGCATCTATGAAAATAGAACAATGATACCGGTTGAAATTGTATTACAAAGGGGTGAGGGCATAAGGAATAATGATAGAGGGGAGAGAGACTGGCTGGAGTATATTGTATGTATGTGTGGAAATGTCACTATGTCATCTCCCCTTGTATAGCTAACATATGCTAATTTTTAAAAAGGCCAAGACCCTCAAGGTAGCCTAAATAATTATGAGAAGGCTGACAGACTAGAAACTTCTTCATCCTTGTGCCATAATTAGGTGGTATAGGAATATAATGACAATAGGCCATGGTGTGTTCAGTTCTGCCCCTCAAGTCTGCAATTCTCTTATTAGAACTTGCCTAGAGCACCATAAGTGTAAGGGTAGTATCTTAGATTTTTCTCATAATTTCTTCTTCCAACTACCAACTTCCACTTACTCCAGTACTTGGAAGAGTGCATTCAGTGGACTTTCTTGAGGATTAAGTGATTTCAAGTTTGATCATTTTTATTCAACTGAGAGTAATTGACATTTTGAGGGGTATACATTTTCATATTTGAGTACAAGGTTAATCAGGGGAACAGTTCTGGGAATGAATGTTCATAGTCATAACTGTTAATCAAACCACTATTTCATACAGTATATAATATTTTTACTATTATCAGAAGGTATCTCAATCTCAAAAACAAAACCTCATTTATAAAAAACTAAACATTCTTTGAATAACAAAAGGACCCAAAAGTACCATAAAATTGGAGCTCCTCTCTGAGCTCCAAACTCCAGTAATCCTACATTTTTTCTAGACACTGTTGCTGTTAGAACCAGACCCTAAATTCCAGTAAGTTACCACCGTTCTCTGTAATTTCCAAAGGAAACTGGATATTTGATGCACACTGAATTATAGTACACTATAACCAACGTAGTCTAGAATGTACAAGCTACAGAATTCACTTTAGAACTCATGGCTCCACGTCAACTGCTCTCATATGTCTTTTCCTTCCTTGTACTTTACTCCTTTCCTACAGAGAGCTTTTGCTTGTCAGGATTCGTTTGCACAGGAATCTTCACGTCGGTCTCAGTTGTTCAGCCACTATTTTTCCACCTTCTACTCTAATTCCCTCAGATGAAGTTATCTGTAGACCAATCCTATCTCTAATTTTCAATATTAGGACCACATTCCCTGCACAAAGCTTTCAATGAAAACATTCTCATTAACAGCAAAGGCCGGGGAATGCTACTAGGGATGCAGAGGTATTGCATCTCTCCCAGCGCAGACTACCAGAGTTAACTGAGACAGAAGATGCTCCCCCGCTTCTCTCCCTTTAGGGAGAGATGCCTGTGGGTAGAGAAAGGAACCCCTTTTCGCACGGGGGATGCGCAACACTTCGGGGAGGAAATGCAGCACCCACAAACAAAAAAGGGTGGCAAGGAAGGCTGGCCTGGAGAAAGTCAAGAGGCGACTAAAGGAAGTAGCAGGAACGCGCCGGACGTGGGGCATAAACTGTAGAGAGAGGTCCAGGGACCCAAGCGCGGACTGCCAATCCCGGACACAATCCTTAGAGGTTTTCGGGAAGTGCAGGGCCAGGCAGGTTGGGGAGGAGGGAGAGCCCGGGAGGAACCGGAGCCTTCAGGTGCCCGGCGCGCCGCGGACCTGGAAGAAGCTCGCGGCGCAGGAGAAGGCTGCAGGCCCCACACTCACTGCAGCTCAGTCTCACTCACTCAAGGGATCGGTCTCATCCCATTCACAGCCCCGGTCCCACCACATCCCCGGGACCCCTTCCCACCTTTCCTTGAGGATGACACTCGGAGCTTCCGGGAACGTCACTTCCGGCGCCACGCCCACTCCCACCGTGCTGTCAATTACACTCCCCGGGATTTAGGAGCGGGTCTGAGGAACTGGTGGGTGGGGCTAGAAGCGAGGCCTGTGGAAAATTCGGCCAATGGAGAGCGAGCTCTAAGGCGGCCCTCTTCTTGGTAAAGGAAAAGTAGGCCCGGAAGAGAGCTGAACCAAATTCATTGATGTAGGCGTTTCCTGCCGGTTCCACCACCCGCATAAAAACCTCGTACTCCGAGAGGACTTGCCAGATCCAAGCACAACTACAGACAACTCAACCAACCGGAGACAAGAAAACCTGACATGTTCAGTTTGCTTGTTTTACTTTCTACAAAAATTGGCAGTGTGAGATTTTATGCAGTTGGTTGCTTATGAAGCAACAACCCAGAAGATTAACTCTAAAATCAAAGCGCCTATAGACTGTATTGAGAATAAGTGTTTAATCTTTTAAGGATTAACAGACAAAAGCAATGGGGAGGCAAAAAACGTGTACGTCACAAAGAGGAACTTTCTGCATATCGATGTGTGTATGTTTGAGTAATTTTTTTGTCTAATAAGATTTCATTTTTCTTTGTGTTGCTGAAGATGGAGTCACACACATGCTTGCACTCTACCACTGAGGTACATCTACAGCCCCAAAAGGTTCTGCAACCCTTCAACTCATTCTGTCTTCGGAGAACGTTGTCTCCACTCTGAAACTTTTTATGTTGGAATTATTAGCTGAGGCCCTTTGAAAAGATTTCACATTGAGGTTACTGTAAAAAATCAGTACCATTGAGACGAATCTGTGGTTTGGGGCGCCACCTGTAGTTTGTCCGAAGACCTATCATGGAGAAAAACAACCTGCTAGGAAAAAGGCTTTATGCCTGGAAAGCTCTTTATTATGTGTGTATTGTTGAAAATAATAATTAAACTGGAAGTGGTGGCTCATGCTTATAATTCCAGCGCTTGAGAGTGAAGGCAGGGTGATCATGAGTTTGAAGCTAATCTAAGCTACACAGATCCTATCTCAATTTTTAAAAATTATCTTAGAAATGCTTTAATGTGTACCCGAGGAATCAGTTCTATTTTAGATATATTTTATCTTATTTTCTAATTAGCTGAGAATTACATAATTTGTTTCCTAATAATTAAAAACCCTTGTCTTAGGTAGGCATGACATTCTCTCAGTCAGAAATTTTAAAAAAGTATTAAATGACATAAGAACCTTTAGGATTTGAATGGCACATTTTAAAATATCTGGTTTATGTATTCCTTTTCAAAATATTGACTTATGACTAGACAATGTAAATGAGGAATTAAAAACGTCTATGTCATCATGTTTATATTTTTGGGAAAAAAGTTCTTGTCACCCATTCAGCAAATTTGTATTTATGACCTATTAGATACCAGACATTGTTTAAAGCCCTGGCTACATACCAGGAAACAAAAGTAGGCAAGAAAATTCCCTACCCTCCTATAATCAGAGAGAGAGAGAGAGAGAGAGAGAGAGAGAGAGAGAGAGAGAGAGAGAGAGAGAGAGAGAGAGATCTATAATGAAGGATCTTACATTCTAGTGATGGATAGGAAATAAACATGATAAAGTGAATTCATGTAATGCTATCAAAAGGTTCAAAGTACTATAGGAAAAATGAACGCTGGTGAAGGGAATCAAATTGAGAAAAGGGAAAAGCACAGAGAAAAGAAGTGAAAAGAGCATCCTAGACTGTGAGAACAGCAATACGTAGTGCAGGGCAACAATCATTGAACCAGCAGTCTGTTTTGTTGTGGGTTTTTTTTTGTCATTATACTTTTTTTCTTTCTCTGAATAATTATTTATTGTACAGAGGGGTTACAGTTTCATATGTAAGGAAGTGGGTACATTTCTTGTACAATTTGTTACCTCCTCCCTCATTTCCCCTCTCCCCCTTTCATTCTCCCCCCCATGAGTTGTTCAGTTGGTTTACACCAAATGGTTTTGTAAGTATTGCTTTTAGAGTAATTTGTCTTTTTATCCTTTGTCTCTCTATTTTGATATTCTCTTTCCCTTCCCTAGTTCTAATACCAGTATATACAGTATCTAGGGTACTCAGATGAGATACAGTGATAGCACGGGGACAACCACAGGCAGTAGTAGTCTGTTTTTTATAAAGTTTTTTTTCTCAAATTTTTATTATCAAACTGATGTACAGATTATTGATAGCTGGGCACCAATGGCTCACGCCTGTAATCCCAGCTACTCAGGAAGCTAAGATTTGAGGATTGCAGTTCAAAGTCAGCCAGGGCAAGAAAGTCTGTGAGACTCTTATCTCCAATTAATCACCAGAAAACTAGAAGTGGCTATGTGGCTCAAAGTGGTAGAGCACTCGCCTGAAGAGCTCAGGGGCAGCACCCAGGCCGAGTTCAAGTCCCAGGACAGATTAAAAAAAATAAAAGAAAAAGAAATGAAAAGAGAAAAAGAACATTGGCTTTGATTCTGAAGGAATCATGGAAGCCATGGGAGGGTTTGAGCGTAAGTGACAAGACCTGGATTATACTGTATTGACAAATTTTAGGGGTCAGGGATG
The DNA here is from genome assembly GCF_023159225.1 of Perognathus longimembris pacificus. Taxonomy (NCBI): domain Eukaryota; kingdom Metazoa; phylum Chordata; class Mammalia; order Rodentia; family Heteromyidae; genus Perognathus; species Perognathus longimembris. Next base: position 27,850,109 of record NC_063168.1, on the reverse strand, counting down.
GGAGCAGGGAAACCAGTTGGAAGTACAGTTCAAAAGGTATATACCAAAATGCCTCCAGAACAATGCGGTAGATCCAGTGAGGTATAGCAGAGTGTTATGAATTCAGGTGTGAGTTTCTTTTTTTTTTTTGAGAATTAAGCACAACTTTAATTTGCAGGAAAGTATTATTTCTTTGGGGGGAATTGGGACCTCCTAGATGACATCCCATGCTGCAGTCTTACTGGAATCTCCCAAAAACACTGTAAGCTTTCATCCTCATCCAACATATGAGGACATGGAGATCAGAGACCCACAGCTGGTAAAGGCAGAGGTGAGGCTGCAAGCAGACACTTTTCTGTCGCTAGACCTTCTGTTGCTATCAAATGCCTTGATTGAACCAACCAAAGTGTCATCCATGTCAGACAGGAGGATAGAGCATCCAAATGGATAATAAATGCTGGGGGAAGGAGACACAGTACTGGTACCCATATTCTAAGACAGGCCAGTCCAACCAGGAGCAGGACTGGGCTCTGGGGAGAATCCTTGCCCGGCATTTGCAGGCTGAGGGGTGGGCCATCCCTCCCTCACAACAGTGGACAGATGATATTCTCTCTCTCTCTCTCTCTCTCTCTTTCTCTTTCTCTCTCTCTCTGTGTGTGTATGTGTGTGTGTGTATTCAACTGGGAGGGAAAGGTGCAAGTCTAATGACTTTAAAGGTTTCTGGCCTGAGCAACTGGAAATACAGAATGACTACTGAAATGAACTGCATATTCAGGATGTATCTGCAGGAGGTAGAGGGCAAAGTAGAGCTTCAGATTTGTTTAGAAAGATATGAAAGAAAAGGAAGAGGCATGGGCTGGGAATATGGCCTAGTGGTAAGAGTGCTTGCCTTGTACACACAAAGCCCTGGGTTCGATTCCCCAGCACCACATATATAGAAAACGGCCAGAAGTGGCACTATGGCTCAAGTGACAGAGTGCTAGCCTTGAGCAAAAAGAAGTCAGGGACAGTGCTCAGACCCCGAGTCCAAGGCCCAGGCAAAAAAAAAAAAAAAAAAAAAGGAAGAGGCACACATTTAGGAGTAGGGCTCTCTTTTATACTCTCCACTGGCTCACCAAGCTTATTATTTCCCAGAGTGGCTAGATGCTTCCTCCAGCACCCCACCCGTGATCCTATTGAGTTTAGACTTACCATTCAAAATACCAATTGAGCAAGTACAGATACAAGATGTCATGTTAGTCAGAGGGGTCTCAGAAAGTCTTGTCACTCTCATAGTCCTTTATTCATGTGTGTGTGTGTGTGTGTGTGTGTGTGTGTGTGTTATTGGAGATTTGAATCCAGGGCTTTAAGCATGCTAGGTAAGTGCTCTACCAATTGAGCTAAGTCAATACCCCTCTTCTTTATCATTTGTTTTTGAGATAGGTTTTCACTACCTTGACCTAGGTTGCTCTCAAACTCATAATCTTCCTGCCTCTGTCTGCTGGGTAGCTAGAATTACAGGAAGGCACAACCATACTCCACTAGATTCACAATCCTAATTGGCCTAGGAAAAGTGGAGCTCTGCTTCAAGGGGCTGAAAACAACAAAGCTCAAGTTTAAAATAATAAAGTCAGAAGTAGGATTTTAAGAAAAATAGTTGAATCTTTCACTCTTGTGAAAATAGATCAAACCAAACCAAAACTCATGAGAAACATTTACCAAGAAAATAGAGAACAATGAACTCCACAGCAAGAGGATGGGGCAAACCACAGCAAGTAAGCACCATACTGTACTGGCATCAGCATTTGCACCAAAGCAAATGGCAGATAGGAGGCCTTCAAACTGCCATCCCATGTCCGTTGGAAAGCATTATTGGCAAGTTTGAGAAGAACAGCTGGATTTGTAGGTGATTTTTCTGGCTCCCAAAGTGAGTATATTTATTTACCTGTACCTGTGAGTTCCACATGTGTGGCTTCAGCTAACTTCTGATTTTAAAAAATCTTCAGAAAAGCAGGGATCCTGTAGTACACACATGTAATTCTAGCTACTCAGGAGGCTGAAATCCAGAGAATCACTGTTTAAAGCAAATGCAGGCAAAAAAAATGTCCAAGAGATTTCATTTCTAATTGACCAAAAAAGCCAAGCTGGATGTGTAGCTCAAAGGATAGAGAGGCAGCTGAACAAGCAAGCTGAGCTCCTGAGTTAAGGTCCCACCTCTCTCTCTCTCTGTCTGTCTCTCTGTCTCTCTCTCTCTGTCTCTCTCTCAAACACACACACATAATCATAGCTGAGCACTCACAGGTAGCTCACACCTGTAATCTTAACTACTCACAAGGCTGAGATCCAGAGAAAGTCAGTTCAAAGCTAGCCTGTATATGAGATGTGGCTCAAGTGGTATAGTGCCAGCTTTGACCAAAAAAAGCTAAGTGAGACTGCAAGTCCTTGAGTTCAAACCCAGAATTAGTATTATATCCCAAGAGCGAGAATAATCCATGGAGGCACAATTCAAGGTGGGAAGGGGTTTTATTTACAAAGGAGTTGTATTTACAAAGGAGTTTTATTTACAACCTAAAACCCAGAACTAGAGCAGCCCTCCACCTCCAAGTGCTGGCCTGTGGCTACCTTGTCCTGGGCTAGTTATCCAGAACCCAGAACTGACCTGACCTGACCTCCCAGCCTCCCTACCTTAACTTTAACCACCTCAACCTCCAAACCTCCAGAGGAGCAAGCTTCCTTCCTGCAGGCCTCAGGCCTCTCCTCAGACCTCAGGCTCCACGCTTCCCCACAGGCCTTAGGTTCTGCTCAGCTCCCCTCTCTGTCCCCTCCACTGGCAGGCACTGCTGGCTTCTGTCTCCTCCAGACAAGCAGCCTATATATACACCCCAGGCCACTGACGCCCCGCCCCCACTTAGAAGTGCCACCTTGGCAGTGACGCCAGCATGGGGCAGGACTTCCAGGCTGCCCCTCCCTCACTCCTGGCGCAGCCTAATGCCACGCCCCCTCCTACATGTCACGCGGCAGTGACATGGCACGGTCCAGTGGGTTATTACATTAGCACGTACACACACAAAATGCAATCATAAAAAGAATGAAGGGTTCTCACATTTTATACAGCACGAACCCTGATAAGTGAAAGAAATCAGATATAAAAGGTCACATATTGTATGTCCTGTTGGAATGAAATATCCAAAGTCAATAATTAGATTACATGCTAAAAAGAAGTGTGCTTTTTATTAGGGGGGGGGTGTGTATTAAATGCCACTGGAGTGTAAACTTTGAAATGGTGAATTATATCTCAAGAAATAATTTTTAAAACGCAATTTACTAATTTATCCAATGATGACCCTTCACCCTCTCCCATCCCACTCTATTCCTTTCCTGTCCCACGCAGTACTCACCTGCTCTCCCGCCAGCTGTACCTCAAGGCACTTCTGCGGCTGCGCACAGGCCACTGAAGCGTGGAGGGTAACTCAGTGAGCAAGCGCGAATGCCGATCTCCATGGCCAGGAATGGTTGCAACAGGAGCTGAGTGGTTTTTTTGTTTGTTTGTTTGTTTGTTTTTGTTGTTGTTGTTGTTTTGGCGTACTGTTTGGTTGGTGGTGAAGGCTGGAGAAGGTGGCACCCACCAGGATGATCGGAGGAGGACACGACCAATTCTTTAGTATTTAGAAGCTCTGGATGCTTGCTCTGAAAGCCAGGTTGGACAGCTAGGGGCACTTGTCCTACCAGAGGGCTTCAGAGACTCAGGCCTCCCCGGGAAGCCTTGAGCCTTTCCATGTAATGTGACTCCAGCCCCCTGCAGAACCTCTCCAGTCAAGTGCAATGGTGATACCGGCCTTGTGTGTTTGAAGGTTGAGACCGCCTATCTTGCTGCTGTGTGCGTGAGTGTTGATTACATGTGGATTTGTGTTCAGGCCATGTTCGGGGTGGACTTCATGCTGCTAATTCAGTTGGTTAGAACCCATATTAACCGTTGCCTCCAGGATAACGGTGAACCCTGGTCACTTCTGTGGTAGATTTCTTATATTATGTTTTCATCTTTCCCACTTCTAATCCTTTATAACTCAAACATCTTACAGTTATACTGAATCTTTTTTTTTTTTTTTTTTTGCCAGTCCTGGGCCTTGGACTCAGGGCCTGAGCACTGTCCCTGGCTTCTTCCCGCTCAAGGCTAGCACTCTGCCACTTGAGCCACAGCGCCGCTTCTGGCCGTTTTCTGTATATGTGGTGCTGGGGAATCGAACCTAGGGCCTCGTGTATCCGAGGCAGGCACTCTTGCCACTAGGCTATATCCCCAGCCCTATACTGAATCTTTTTTTCTTTTTCTTTTTTTTTTTTTTTGGCCAGTCCTGGGCCTTGGACTCAGGGCCTGAGCACCGTCCCTGGCTTCTTCCCGCTCAAGGCTAGCACTCTGCCTCTTGAGCCACAGCGCCGCTTCTGGCCGTTTTCTGTATATGTGGTGCTGGGGAATCGAACCTAGGGCCTCGTGTATCCGAGGCAGGCACTCTTGCCACTAGGCTATATCCCCAGCCCTTTCTTTTTCTTTTTGATGTGTGTGCATCCATGCCAATACTGGGGCTTGAACTCAGCCCAGGGTGCTCTCCCTTAGATTTTTTTGCTCAGGGTTGGTGCTCTACCACTTAAGCCACAGCACCACTTCCAGTTTTTTACTGTTTAAATGGAGAAAAGAATCTCATGTGCTTGTCTGCCCAGGCTGGTTTCAAACTTCAGACCTAAGAGCTCAGCCTCCTGAGTAGCTAGGATTACAAGTGTGAGCCACTGACATCCATTTTTGAAAGTGTTTTTAACTGGTGGGTTGTGAGATAGAAGGCTATTCTCTATGAGATTCTTCTTCTTCTTCTTCTTCTTCTTCTTCTTCTTCTTCTTCTTCTTCTTCTTCTTCTTCTTCTTCTTCTTCTTCTTCTTCTTTTTTTGCCAGTCCTGGGGCTTGAACTTAGGGGCCTACGCACTGTCCCTAAGCTTCTTTTTGCTCAAGGCTAGCACTCTACACTTGAGCCACAGTGCCACTTTGAGCTTTTTCTGTTTATTTGGTACTGAGGTTATTGAGGAGTCGAACCCAGGCCTAAGCAAGCACTCTACCTCTAAGCCACCTTCCCAGCCTGATATATATATATGTATATATGTATACATATATATTACATATCTCAAGTAAACCTAGACTCATCTGCCATTTTTAATATTTTCTGTTTTCTGAACACCATCTCAAACTTCGTGTCATCTGTCATTTTGCGCATTCAAGATCCTTCATATAAGCCTATATAGTCTCTCTTCTTTAGCCTTTCTGTTCCTAGACAATATTTCTTCCCTTGTCCTTAGTTAAATTATTCTTCCCCTACCTTATTATCAATCCAACTTTCAGTTTCTCTTTTCCTCTGCTCTCCAGCTCTACCAAACAAACAATGAAAAATAAAATTCTGAACAACCTCCTATTAGCAAAATCTTCTTCTTTATTATCTATACTCAACTCTTACATTACTTTGCTCAGTTTTATTACATTTTAAAAATATTATACATAACTTTATCATATCTATGTATCTATATCAATATACCTACATATCTTTATATGTCTATGTTAGTGTCCATATATATATATATATGGAAAAACACCCAGTATTTAAAGCAAAGGGAAAAAACCAAAATACAATGGTGCAATGGACAGCAAATTAATAAATGTAAAAGAATCCTATTATTATATCATTCATATTTCTTTTTGAGTATTACACATTAAGTTCTAGATATCAACACTCTATCCAGGTATTTTAATTAATATGTCCTTAAACAGAGGCAAAAAAGTTGGGGACTGGGAATATGGCCTAGTGGCAAGATTGCTTGCCTCATATACATGAAGCCCTGGGTTCTATTCCTCAGCACCACATATATAGAAAAGGCCAGAAGTGGCACTGTGGCTCAAGTGGCAGAGTGCTAGCCTTGAGCAAAAAGAAGCCAGGGACAGTGCTCAGGCCCTGAGTCCAAGCCCCAGGACTGGCAAAAAAAAACAAAAACAAAAACAAAAACAAAAAAACAGAGGCAAAAAAGTCTGTAAAATATTGTGTAATTTATATTAATTCCCCAAACCTAGCTTATAATCATCTTCAACTTCAGGAAAACATCACCACAAAAGTCTGAAAAATAATTACCATTAGAACCCTAAATCCTCCTCCTCCTCCTCCTCCTCCTCCTCCTCCTCCTCCTCCTCCTCCTCCTCCTCCTCCTCCTCCTCCTCCTCCTCCTCTTCCTCCTCCTCCTCCTCCTCTTCATCATCATCTCTACAGGGAATAGAACCAAGGCCTTTCATATTTTTAGCATGAACTGTAATATTGAGCTGTATTCCCAGACCCAAACAATTCTCTTGAAGCGCCAATGGATTTCAAAATTATTGTAGATAAACGTAGAATTAGATATACAGAGATTAACCTTTGCTTTTTATTCTTAGAGAAGCCTTTCTTTTTTATTTTGGGTCTAAAAAGAGTAAAATTTAGTAAGGATATATTTATTTTAGCCAGAAATTATTTTAAAGATAAAAAGCAGCTTTTAGTTTAAACCTACTTCTGATGAAAGTTAGCATACTTCATTAACAACAAATACTTCCATGTGCTGGTGGTTCATGTCTGTAATACTGGCTACTCAAGAGACTGAGATTTGAGAAATATAGTCTGAAATCAGCCTGTGAGACTCACCAATTAACCACCAAGACCTGGAAGTGGATCTGTGGCTCAAATGGTAGAGTGCTAGCCATGAGCTAAAAATCTCAGGGACAGCACCCAGGCCCTGACTTCAAGCCTCAGCACTAGCACACACAATAAAAATCTGTGAAGTTTACAAATCAGGATGAAATGGAACACTGAAGATGCTGTTACCCAATCCTCTGCATAACCCTAGTAGTATCTTTATAGGAAGAATCATTTCTAAAATATATACCTAAAATGTTCACATTTAACTTGTGAAGACAAGGCTGACTAGCTAACTTCTGTAGTCTTAATTAGTTGGAAAACAAAGAGCAAGGTTGAGTTTTAGACCATTCTAGCTTAAATGTTTGGGAGACCTCATCTCAATCAAATAAACCCAATGTAGTGGATCATGGCTGTGGTCTGAGGTACAAGGGAGGCATAGGTAGAAGGATCATGGTTCAAGACTGGCTTGAACTAAAACTCCAGATCCTATCAGAAAAAAGTTGAAACAGAAAGTGTCCGAGGAGTGGCTAGCCATACACTGAGTTCATAGTAAGGTTGAAAAAAGAAATTGTCAAGTACTCTTCAGAGTCAACCGAGAAAAGGATAAAACAAACATAGAACAACAAACAACGAACGGTGACTTCTCTTATACTGTATGTTGTTTTGGGTTTGTTTTCTTTTTGGCAAGTCCTGGGACTTGAACTCAGGGCCTTGGTGCTGTCCCTGAGCTTCTTTTGCTCAAGGCTAGCACTCTACCACTTGTGACACAGCACCACTTCTGGCCTTTTCTGTTTATGTGATACTGAGGAATTGAATCCAGGGCTTCATGCACGCTAAACAAGTTGTCTACCACTAAGCCACATTCCCAGTCTGACTCATACTGCTTTTAATGATACTCTGTTCTACACTTGAGTAGATTTTACTCTGTGCTGTCTGTGCATTGATTTAAAAATGTTTGGTCCTCTTCAACATTACATTCTAAACACCTCTCTTGTTTTGTTTTTTGAGAATGTCACTATGATTTCCATGTCTTTGATTCTTTCCATCCTCATCTTTTAACTTTTTTCTTTTTCTTTTTTATGTCTGAGACTGGGACTCAAACAGTGCTTACTACTTTGGTTCATTGGCTAGCACTCTATCAAGTGAGCCTAGCCTCCAACCCCAAGTCTTTACATTTTCTTTACCTCTCTAGTTCCTGTTGAATCTTTTTCCTCTAGAATTATCTGCTTACTGTTAACCTAGTCCTCCTTCCTCTCTCCTTACTTTTTGTACCCAGTTTGGACAGAAAATTGAAATGTGAATATTATTCCTTGAACAGAACTAAATTTGAAATGCTACAGTATAAATATTAGTGAAAGGGGGTGATCCAATATATGTATCTCTCCATGTTTTCTTCTTGAATTCTGGGCTAGACCAAATTTGCTCTCTCATCTGACCATCCTTTTTTTTTCTCCTTCATTGTAGTTATTGCTATTTATTTTTTGAGAATCCTGGATTTTGTTTTCTTGTAATCATAGATGTTTCTTCCTGACAACTCCCAGAAGCAGAAATCTCATTTCAGTGCCCTAAAGCTTTGCAAAATGGTCTCTACCTATTAGAAGCAGACACCAGAGAAGCTCTAGATTCATGAACTACAGGTTTCCATCTTTCAGATGTGGGCAAAAGAATTTTGCCCATAATTTTCTACTCTGGCTTCCTGGGCCATGCTGACACCCCACTCGCTGGATCTTTCATATGCAATAAGCATGGGAGATGTTTTCTCTGTTATATATGAAAAGCAGTGTGACATCTGTTGTGGGGCATCTAAGTTGTTTCCGTATCTTGGCTCTTGTGAGTAGTTCAGCAATGAACATGGATGTGCAGTTGTCTTTATCATATCCTGGCTCATGATGCTCAGGGTAGATGCCAAAGAATGGTATGACTGGATCATAGGGAAGGTCTATGTTTAGTTTTTTTTGTTTTTTGTTTTCAAATTTTTATTATCAAACTGATGCACAGGGAGGTTACAGTTTCATACGTTAGGCATTGGATACATTTCTTGTACTGTTTGTTACCTTGTCCCTCATACCCCCCTCCCTCCTCCCCCTTTCCCTCCCCCCCGCCCCGGAGGTGTTCAGTTCACTTACACCAAACAGTTTTGCAAGTATTGCTTTTGTAGTTGTTTGTATTTTTTTACCCTGTGTCTGTCAAATTTGGTATTCCCTTTCAATTTCCTACTTCCAATACCAGTATACACGATTTCCAGTATACTTAGATAAGATTACAGAGATAGGGTAGGTACAACCACAGGAAGGTGATACAAGATATGTTTAGCTTTTTGAGGAACCTCCAGACCATCACTCCACTTCCAAGTGAATGTTTTTCTCATCGTGATTATTTATTTTGAAGCATTGTGAACTAACTTGACCTGGTGGATCTTTAAAAAAAAAAAAAAAAGGACAACCTTCCACCCTATGTCTTTCCCTCACTGTATTCCTTTCCTGTTCTCCCCTAATACCTACTATTTGCTTTCCCTCCAGCTGGGTTAACCCAGCAGTTGGGCATTGGCTCTTGCAGTTAGGAAGGAGAATCACTACATATGCCTGAATGTCCTGGCTGGGAATGGATGCCTGAAGTTGATTTTTTTTCAGGCTCTTCAGTTCCTGGAAATAGTTGCAAAAGGCAGCATGCACCAAGATTTGTGGAGGAGGATGTAGACCCTCATTTGGTATTTATTCCCTTCAGATATTTGATAATCTCCAGATGTTGTGCTCTGAAGATTAGGTTGGGCAGCTAGGAGTATAAGCCTCCAACAGAAGCCATGAAGCTTTGCCTGTAATGTATGATCCTGCCAACTACTAAGGCAAGTGAAAACAGTGCTATTGGGTCTTGCGTATCTGAAGGTTAACTGAAGTAGCACATCTTTCTGTCCTCTACATGGGTGTTGAGTAAATGGTGATTTATGTTCAGACCATTTTCTGTGTTGACCTCATAAGGATGAAGTTCTCATGGCCCAGCCAAGTGAACTTTAAACTTTAATCAAATTTGACTGATGCAGTAACCTGTTAACTGTTAACCTGTTACTTCTTCTGTGGTAGACTTTCCTATATTTTGTGCTCACCTTTCCCACTTCTAATCCTATATAACTAAAACATCTTGGAATTGTGTACTGTATCTTACTTCCTGAAGTGTTCTTATGTGTATGTGTATGTGTGTGTGTGTGTGTGTGTGTGTGTGTGTGTGCATTGCATGTGTGTGCATGCCAGTAATCGGGCTTGACCTCAAGGTGCTCTCCTATGGCTTTGAAGGCTGGTGCTCAAACACCTGAGCCATAAGCTCTATTTACAAGGTGAGCTACCAGCATCCTGATTCTAAAGTGTTTTATGAGATTGTTCATGACATATAAGGCTATCTCCATGAGAGATTGCTTTACATTTCTCAGGTCAAACTAGACGTATCTTCTGCACTTTTTTTGGTGACATTTTCTAAGTTTTGTTCTTTGAGCGTAATCTCAGACTTCATGCCTTATTTCTGATATTTTGTCCATCAATGATTCATCTTTTAAGCCTATACAATATCTGTTCTTTTTGTCTTCCTACACCTGGACCACAATCCTTCATCTGTCCTTAACTCTTATCCTTTCCCTACCCTGTTCTCACAACTAACTTTCAGGTTCTTCTTTCCAATACAGCCTTTGACTCCAACCTCTACACCAAAACAATCCAAAGTTTAGAAACATCCCGAAACACAAATGGCTTCTTTATTAATGATTTATTAATCAATTCCATTACATTCCATTTTTCGGTTTTATTAAGTTTTGAAATAGAATAGTGAATTTCTTCTATAATTATCTATGAATCTAGATATATTTTTTATATGTCCATATTATTGTCTACATCTATCTTCATGTATATGCAGAAAAACATCTGGTACTGAAAGTGGTACACAGAATTGTAGGAGCTCTTACATTGCATAGCCATAGTATCGAGAAATTTCCATATCTTTTTCCCTCTGAACAAAAAACTGCAATTTTCCCAAAGCAGTGTATTTGGCAGCATTCTCACGCTCTTGCTGGGCCTGCCTTTTCATGGCCTCACGCTCGGCCCTTTGCTCCTTGGTGATGGGATTTGATACTACTGGCCCAGGAATATAGGCTTTCTTCCATGGAATGGGTTGACGGCTGAAATCTTGGAGTAGATACTGGTTTTGAGGCTTAGGCATGGACTGGAGCTTGTTCCCTGCAGTCGAAACAGGCTTGTGCTGGAGAAAAGTGACAGATGATGTTTTATACGGTTTAGGCCTAGCAATAGCAGACTGAGGCACACTAGACTGGGGAGTGTTGGCCAATCCCTGTGTGTTTGTATTGGTTGCAATTGGCTGAGATGTTTTGGTGGAACCTATGGAATTTGTGTTGGCAGTAGCTGGTTGAGATAGGCTAACTGCAGTAGGTTGCGCTGTGTTAGAATGAGGTCCGGTAGGGTAAGGTACAGTGGGTTTTCGAGAGGCCAGCAACTGTGGCCTGTGAGAAACAGGTCGAGCTTGAGGCTTCTCTGGGGTTGGAAAAGGCAAAGGAACCAGCTTGACCTTCCCAGGTGGAGGCAGCTCATCCTGGGATGGTGATGGATACTGGCTTTCACTCCTGTCCCTTTTCTTGACTGGAATGTTTTTAGGGCTTTTACCCTCATGTGGAATATGCAGCCATGATTTCCTAGCAGGGGTAAACTTGGTGTCTTGTGTGCTGCTTGCATTTTTCAAGGCTCTGGAGGAAGACAGTCCAGTTTTCTTATCATTTTTCTTCCCTAGTGCATGAAAAACCTGAACTGACTCCAACATGTGCATGCCTAGATTGCTTCGAGGCCTTTTGAAGGTCTCTTGGTTAAGCTCAGGGTGACTTCTGTTGTTCTTCATCTTGGGAGTGCTTGTCTTCTCTTCTGTCTTGATTTTGTTCCCTGACTGCTTGGTTTCTTCACATTTCTTGGCGTTGTTTTCCCTGACCCTTTTGGCCTTTTCCTGCCCATGGTGCTTAGTTTTGCTGACCCTGCTGGATGCAGCTTTTGGGGTTTTTCTGGTAGAAGGCTTGGCTGTGTTCATAGAAGCCTTGTCATTGGCGGGGACAGTGCACACAAGCACCTCTTCCTTCAGCAGGCATTCTGGGTTTGGGTGGTGAGTGCCACTGACAGTCTCGAAGGCTTCATGCGTGTCCTTATGGATTTGATCAGTGGCACTGTTGGTGATACTTGATTTTTCCTGCATCTGTGTCACATCGATGATTCCCATATCTTTGTCTTGTATTGTTGTGGAAACTTCTGGCTCATCAACATCTGTGAATGAATCAAGAATCGGGGGAAAGTAAATGTCTTCCACCAGTGTAGCAATATCAGCAAGGCCATTACTACACTCAGTTTCCTTTTCAAGTGTTCCTTGGTCCTCAAGGCTCAGGCTATTCTTTTCCAAATTGTCATTTTCACAGGTAGGCTTCTCTTCTTGGCCCAAACTATCAACATAGGCCTGAAGCTCGCTTATGTCAGAGATTTCTAAAGGAAGTAGTGGAGCATCCTGGCTTTCTGTGGAGATCTGGAAGGTATCCAAAGTCTTTGAAAGCTTTGTTTGAGTTTCATCCAACTGCTTATTCTCTGTTTGTTCCTGGCATGGCGCTGGAGGCAAGGCCAAGATATTAGGAGAGCTTTGGACTGGAGGTATTGCTGAAATGTCCCCAAGTTCAGGTAGCATGTTGCTTTCAATTATTTCATCAGTTATGCTACAGAAGGATTTGGGTTTTTCCGGAATTTCTGACAGACAGAATGTCTGACTTTGAGGGTGCAGTCTTAGGGAAGTGTCCATTCCAAGGGAAATTTCCATCACTACAAAGAAATGAAGGAATAAATCAGTCCCCGTTAGTGAGATGCTCCATGTACATATCAACAAATGAAGGAGGCACATGACAATACCAGGCACGGCATTTCTAGTAGCTTGTCTTAAGAACCGTGGTCAGGACTATGAATTGGAAGATAGGATGAACATGATAGTTGTAACTGGTGATAATTAGATGTCACTTTTTATTATTTTGTTTTTATTTTATAGGATTTTTGTAGTGAAATAAAAGTGAAAGTAGTTTAAAAAATATGAAAGGATTTGGACTTGGGTTGTAGCTCAGTGGTAGAGCACTGCTTACTATGTTCTTGACTCTGGGTTCAAACCCATTCACAACAAATAAGCAAGTTTATAAAGTCTCATGTTCTCATTGAGAGAAACCAATCATAGCCACTCTTATGAGTATAACATGTCTCATGTTTCATCATGAGCCTGGAGTGAGAGAAAGGGAAGGTCTTGTGAGTTTGTGTGAGTTTTTTGGTATGTATGTGTTTGCACCTCTGAGCACTAGTACTAGGACTTGAACTTAGAGCCTTTTTGTTCTTGCTTGGCTTTTTTTTTTTTTTTTTTTTTTTGCTTAGAGCTGGCCTATTCCCACTTCAGCTAGACATCTAATTTCAACATTCAGTGGTTAACTGGTGATAAGACTCAAAAATTGCTCATTGTTGGCTTTAAATCTCAATCCTCAGATCTTAGCCTCATGAGTAGCTAGGCTATAGGCAGAAGCCAGTGATGCCCAAAGAAGAGTTCTTGTTCATGAAACACACAAAAAGGACATATTCTAGCCTGTTTTTATTTTTTTGAGACAAGATCTCTGTACACAAGAAATTAGGAAAAATTTTAACAGTTATTACCACAAAAATTTAATGTATTTTCCAAAAAAAACAAAAAGCCAGATTGCAACACTGGATTACTTGCTTCATAATGGATTTTGAGGAGAGTGAAAAGCAAGGCTTTATAGGTCACCTAAGTGCAATGCAGACAATCACACTGTTCCACATTTCCTTCCTTCCTTCCTTCCTTCCTTCCTTCTTTCCTTCCTTCCTTCCTTCCTTCCCTCCTTCCTTCCCTCCTTCCTTCCTTCCCTCCCTCCTTCCTTCCTATATTTATGGCAGTACTGAGGTTTAAACTCAGGTCAGTGCTCTACCATTTGAGCCAAGTCCCCAGCCCTGTCTGCTTATGTAGAGTCAAAAACTGGAGAGACCTGAGGGAGGGTAGTGGTTAAGGCTCAGGACTTAGACTCTGTCTCTCTGTGAGATCATCATAACTCAGCTACAGAAGTGACCCTCTTTTGAAGGATAATCCTATTGCTTTTTACTATCTGTACTTACCTTGATAATTTGCTTCTGTGACAGGTTGAGCAGACACAGAGTAGTAGATTCCAGAGGTGGAGGCTGATGGTAGGACATTTGTGGGCTGAACCTCTTTGAGCACCATTACTATTTCTGGCTGAGGGGCAGAGGTCCTATTCTCTGTGTATGACACTGAGCCATATGTTTGCAGACAGGGACCAAGTTCTCCAGATAATAGAGGCCCCAGTGTGTTTTGATCATAGTAATAGGCCTGATTTCCTTCTTGGTAAGGAAGGGACAGACTATGTCCTTGATTTGGAATCTGAGATGGTGTCCCCTGAACCAGGTTGGTAGACAGTGATGGATACAGAGGGACTATGGCATTGGCATCTGCAGTTTTAGCATACTGGGATGTCATTGTCATTGAAGACACTGCTGAGCCCTGGTCAATGAGAGTCATAGTGAAGTCTCCAAGTTCAGAGGATTTCTTCTCATTGTTTCCTGTGGTATCCTGTTCAAAAACACTGGGACAGGAGGAAGCTGAAGTGGACATGTAGCTCTGGCCAGTAACCCCTGACAACATTGTGTTAGAATGTTGGTAAAGGTAGGTACTACCCGTGAGTGGCTGGAAAGAGGTGCCAGAGGTTGATGGTACTAGCCATGTTGAAGTGACGGCTGGAGCGGAGATTCTAGAGAAGTTGCGAACACTTCCTGTTAGAGAAGTGGCATCGCTCACCACAGGAAGAGAGAGCTGCAGAGCGTTTGCAGCTCCAAGTAAAGATGGATTGTAGAAAGTATCTGTAAGAAGCAAGAGGGTGGTGGAAAAATGGATGAGATTGATAAGCTCTCAGTGTATTTGAGCAGCAGTATATTTGAATGTAATTATGAGCAGAAACCCTCTAGTACCAATAATCACTGACATATCAACAAGCAATTTAGGAGGATTGTACATGCTGGAGCCATTTGATATTCTTCTGATGAACTTTCCCAAGCTGGGCAACTGAGGACACTGAGTTGTTTGGTTTCTATGTTGTTGCCTGGGCTAGAAACAAGCTGTTCCTTTCCTGCTCTATCTTCCCCTGTGAGTGCCTGTATACTAACTCATAACTATGTCTTAGCATGGAAGCATTTTAGAATTGGTTTATTCTTAGAGAACTTTTAACATCAGCATCACAGAAATGAGGAAACTGAGGGTCAGAGATCAGTTGGACTGGTTCAAGTACTTCCATTGCATTAATATCAGCCTACAGAGCCTGATTCCCTTGCCAGAATTCTGTGGCTGTAAACAAAGACCAGAAAATGGGAGACAGAAACTTTTCTGCAGGCCGATTTATATCGTTCATTCAAAAACTGTGCTGCTGTTGTTTTCTTTGGTGTGTCAGCTTGTGCTGGTCATGTGCCGTTTTGTAGAGTTCACTTAAAACACAGAGCAGAGGTTGGGTGTTGGTGGCTCATGCCTGTAATCCTAGCTACTAAGGAGGTTGAGATCTGAGGATCACAGTTCAAAGCCAGCCCTAGCAAGAAAGTCTGTGAGATTCTTATCTCCAATTAACCACCAGAAACTGGAAATGGTGTTGTAGCTCAAGTGGTAGAGTACAAGCCTTGAGCTGAAGAGCTCAAGGACAGCAACCAGGCCCAGAGTTCAAGTCCCACGACTGACAAAAACATGAACAAAACCCAACCAAAGGTGATTTTTATGGAGAAGAAATTGCTATGAAGATAAAAAAAAAAAAAGGGCGAGCTTAACCCTATATCAAAGCTGACCCTAACAATGTTTTTGTGAATAACATTGTTCTGGAAAAATAAAACAGCCATGTTTATTTAGTTACAAAAAAAACCCCAACCAAACTACAACAAAAACAATAGCAGAGCAATTGCTATATAAAGGGTATATATATATATTTTACGTTCTTCTGGACTGACTTCTGACCTGAAGTCATAATGACTACCTGAGTGTCAAGAAATCTTTTTGGAAGGAAAATGTTAATCTATCCGAGCTTCTGGTTATTCATCAATAATAATATATATATTAATCATACTATTTAGGCATTCCAATTATAGCCATAAACAAAAGTAGCAAAATGACTTTAAAAAGATTACAACATTTTTCATATTTATCCTCAGAACATAGGAAAACGTCATTTGCAAAGTCTGAAAACAATCACCATTAGAATCCAATTAAAACCAACTTTGTAATAATAACAAAACATAATAGAAAAAATGTTTGGGACTGGGATGTAGCTCTGTGTCAAAAGTTCATGCTTAGTATACATACATAGCCCTTGTTCAATCCCTAGCACAGGTAGTAATAATAATTATGTTTTGTTATTATTACAAAGTTGGTTTTAATTGGACTCCTAAGAATTGTTTTAGGTAAATGTGGAACTAGAGATGTGGAGATTAACTTTTCCTTTTTATTCTTTTTTTTTTTTTTTTTGGCCAGTCCTGGGGTTTAGTCCTGGCTTCTTTTCGCTCAAGGCTAGCACTCTACCTCTTGAGCCACAGTACCACTTCTGGCTTTTTCTATATATGTGGTGCTGAGGAATTGAACCCAGGACTTCATGTATATGAGGCAAGCACTCAACTGCTAGGCCATATTTCCAGACCTTCCTTTTTACTCTTAAAAGGTCTTTCTTGTTGATTCTTGGGTTAAAAAACTGGTAGTGAATTTTAGAAAATATTTTAGCCAGAAATTTATCATAATGGTATAAAGGTAGCTCTTATTTGTAAACTACTTGTGATGAAAAGTAGGATACTTCATTTTATTTAAAAATTCATGTACTTAACAAATCAGAATGACATGAAATCAGAATGATGAAAGCCTTCTTATCTAGCTCTATGTATAACTTTTTCCCTTAGTATCTCTATTGGCAAAATCATCTCTAAAATCCTAGCTACTTGGGAAGTAGAGAGCAGGATTGTGATTTGAGGCCATCCCAGC
The DNA here is from genome assembly GCF_023159225.1 of Perognathus longimembris pacificus. Lineage (NCBI taxonomy): Eukaryota > Metazoa > Chordata > Mammalia > Rodentia > Heteromyidae > Perognathus > Perognathus longimembris. The sequence goes on along the minus strand of NC_063168.1, from coordinate 27,833,376 downwards.
CAAAATTTAGTGATGCCTCATCTCCACAAACTTGAGCCGGTGTAGCACTCATGCCTGTGGGTCAAAGTCAAGTGAGGCATAGGTAAGTGGATCACGGTTCAGGGCTGTCCTGAGCAAAAGCTCAGTATCCTATTTGGAAAAAAAATAGCAAACACAAAGGGCTGGGGGACTAGCCTGCATTTGTGCCATGCCCTGAGTTCAAATCCCAGTATTACCTAAAAAAAGACCGGTAAGCATCATCTGTATTCAGTGTCAACTGAAAACAAACTACAACCAACGAAAGGTGACTTATATGAAACTGCTTTTAATGACACACTGTTGTCTCTTGTTTTCTTTCTAGTCCAGTAATTTAAGCTTTTCCTAAAACTAACTTCATTCTGCCTTGTTCTGAGTAATCAATACTCTATGCTTTCTGTGCATTGATTTAAAAATCATTGGTTCTCTTCAACATTCTGTCCTAAACTGTAATAACCAGCGGGGTGGGAAGTCCCACTCGGTGCCCGTGTCATTGCCACAGACCTGCAGGAGGGGGCGTAGCATTAGGGTGCGGGAGGGGCAGCCTAGGAAGTCCCGCCCACTCCGACTTCACTGCCGTGGTGGCACTATTAAGTGAATCCAGGCGGCTGGGCGGGGGCGGGCGTCAAAGGGCCGGGGTGAATGTATATGATGCCTGTTTGGAGGTTAGGGATGAAGGAGAAGAGGAGAGGGAAGCCTGCAGTGCCTGCTGGAGGAGCAGAGCTGAGCCCAGTCGAGCCAGCCCCGAGGCTGAGGCCTGTGGAGGAGCCGGGAGCATGAGGCCTGTGGGGAAGTCTGGAGCCTGAGGCTTGTGAAGAGGTTTGAAGCCTGAGGTCTGAGGCCTAAGGCCTGTGGGGAGGCTTGCAGGAAGGAGGAATAGAAAGAAGCTCGCTCTTCCGGAGGTTTGGAGGTTGAGGCTGTTAGAGGCTAAGGAGTGGAGGTTCGGAGGTTAAGTCCGGGTTCTGGGTAATTAGCCTAGGTAGTCCCAGGCCAGCATTTGGAAGTGGAGGGCTGTTTCGGTTCTGAATTTTAGGTTGTAAATAAAGCTCCTTTGTAAATACAACCCCTTCCCACTTTCAGTTGTGCCTCCGTGGATTTTTCTTGCTCTCAGGATATAACAAAAACAACTCTCTTTTATTGAGAGTATCTTCAAGCTTTATCTCCTTGATTCTTTTCTATTTTGTCCTCCCTCATCTTTATTGTTTCTTCCCCTCTCTAGTTTGACCTGTGCTTACTATAAACAGTCTCAAACTTCTTCCCCTCTAGAATATCTGTTAGTCCTATCATCCCTCTTTTCTCTCTTTTTTTCTTATTAGTTTAGATAAAACCAAAAAGCACATTAATGTTACTTTTACAATAGTACTAAATTTGAAATACTAAAGTGGAAATACTAGTAGAATGAGACTGTTACAGATGAAGTATGTTGCCATGTAGTTTACTAGACCATCTATGTTTTGTTCTCCATTCACGTGATTAAAATAGACATTTAAAAGAAGTTGGTGGCTCCATTCTCTAAACACATACCCTTTAAAAAAGGAAGGGATCAGAGGATTGGCAGTCCGTTATCCTCATGTAGTAGATGAAGCAACAGATTTTGTCACAGTTTTAACCATTTGGTTAAGTCACATATCTAGTAAATGTCCTAGCTAAAATTGAATGTTTGTCTCAACACTTCTAGTTCAATACTTCTAATTATTTGAGGAACTTTTGGTCCTACTACGAAATTTAGAGGGCAGACTCATCAAACAGAAAATCTTAAAAGTTTTCTTCTTACCTGAAGTGGTGAGAGAAGAGGTAACATCAATTGGAGATACAATGGATGAGGAGATGTCACTAGACGATGTGTGGGTAGCTGAAGCTAAAGAGTGCATATGACCAGTAAGAAGCTCAGTGGACGCTGCCCACTGGTCACTTGTGATGATCCAAGTTTATTTACAGACAACTCCATTGGAACCTCAAGATTCTACTAGTTGATGATAAGTTTGGTGGGGAATGATGTCACAAAGTAAGGCAGTTAATAGGTTTGAAGCAGCCAATTGCAAGATCAGATTCTGAACCAGAAAACGGGATTGAGTAGAGAATGGCAGGAAAGCTCTAAAGGCTCTTAAATGCTTGAGGTCTAGGGAACTAAGACCCTGCAAGACAGACATGATATCTGTTTTTTTCTAGGCCTTTATGTTGGGGATATCATCTCAATATTGCTTACCAATGTTCATTAATAAAGTTATAGTTTTCCCATTATATTTCATATCATAATAGTATATATTATAATTACATATTGCATTTACAGGTAATGTCCTTGGGGAAAAAGGAAAGACCTATTGAGTTTGAACAATGACAGTTGTTCTGAAATCATTTTAGTTGACCTAATTAGGAAACTTACTCCAACTTTCAAATATCAAAAGACTAAAAGAGCACTTTGTTACTTGGTTGAAGAGTAGGGTGATGTTCATTGAAGGCACCTTGTAGGGAACTGTCATAGAGGTCACTTCTCTTTTAGTTCCTTCTCCTTGAATCCTAGCTGCCTTAGGCTGGCTTCATCTGGGGCAGGTTGCACTTGGATCTCTCTTCTGTCTGGTTTCCTTCCTTCCTTCCTTCCTTCCTTCCTTCCTTCCTTCCTTCCTTCCTTCCTTCCTTCCTTCTTTCCTTCCTTCCCTCCTTCCCTCCTGCCTGACTTCTACCTTCCCAACTTCCTTCCTTCCTTTCTCCTCCCCACCCCCACCCTTTCCTTTTTTGCTGGTTCTTTGGCTTCAATCCAGAGCCTGGGCTCTGTCCCTGAGCCTTTTTGTGCCCAAGGCTAGCACTCTATCATATGAACCACAGCACCACTTCTGGCCTTTTTAGAGTAGTTCATTGGAGACAAGAGGCTCACAGACTTCCTTGCCTAGACTGGCTTGGAACCATGATCCCCAGCTCTTAGTCTCCTGAGTAGCTAGGATTACAGGCGTGAGCCCCCAGTGTCTGGCTTTGGTCTTCTTTTCTGTCCCTTCACTGTAGGAATTGTTTCTTTAAGAAACTGTGATTTTGCATTCTTATACGCATTAATGTCTCTTTCCGTCAACTTTCAGAATCAGAGGTCCTCTTTTTGGTGCTGTGATGCTTTGGAAAATGGTCCTGGCTCATTAGAAGCAAACACCAGAGGTGGAAGAGGTGAATGCAAACTTTCCTTTTTCTTAACTTTGGGCACAATTCTTTTGCTCATACTTTGCTACCCTTAACTCCTTGGGCCAATCAGATGCCCATTGTCTGGTTCTTTCATATGCCAGAAGCATTGAGGATATTTTCTCTCTTCTTCTATAAGTGATATCATTGTGGCAGTTACCATAACTTCTTTCTCCTTAGAAACAGCCACTATGTAATTGTATTCTCTGACTGTTATGCCTGGGTACAAGGTCTTGAAAAATGGAGTGCAAAAACTGCTGGAGCATGAGGAAAGTGGGGAGATCAGAAAAGATTCATGTAGAATTTCTATTTTTTTAAAAAGAGACAAGTCAATACAATATGGCTTTATTTTGCATAAACAGATCAATTAATTCAGCATTTTTAGTTCAGAAACTCCTATGAATTCTGCATACTGAAGGAAAAGTAAACTTAAGTATTTAATATTTTTTTAGTTTGTTTTATATTATATCTCACATTTATGCCATCCATTATTATGTCTGTAGTCACGGATTGCTTTTAAAGGTTCTGGCTTTCTTTTACTGCAGAACTTCTTTTATTATTATAAAGGTGATGTACAGAGGTGTTACAGTTACATAAGTCAGGTTAAAAAGTATATTTCTTTTTGGACAATATCATCCCTTCCCTTACTCCCAGTTTTTCCCTCCTGTTTCCATACACAAGTTGTGTGGTTCATTTCCAATTTAGTGTCTAGTACGTGCCACTGCTGCATTAGTTTACCCTTTGTCCCTCTATTTCTGTGCAAAGGTTCTGCTTTATAGACTAATTTTTCCTTGTCATAATTTTATGGAATCCAACTCTGTTGGATATTGCTTTTCTTTGTTTTGTTTTGTCTTCATGTCTGTAATGAGGCTTGAACTCAGAGTTTGGGTGCTGTTCCAGTACTGGCTTTTTTCCAGTAAGGCTGTCTGTCTACTACTCGATCCACAGCTCCATTTCCCACTGTTTCTGGTAGTTTATAAGAAAGAAAAGTCTCATGGACTTTCCTGATAGGCTGGCTTCGAATTCCATTGTTCAGATCTCAGCCTCCAGATTGGCGTAATGAACCACTGGCCCCTATGAAACTTTTTTTTGGAGGGTTGGGGGACTGGAATGGGTACTGGACCTTCAACTTAAGACCGGACATTGGTTGGCCTTTTTCCATTGAATGCTAGCATTCTACTACTTGAGCCACAGCTCCACTTCCAATTGCATGTTTTTCTCATAATGACTATTTATTTTGAACCACCATGAACTAACTTGACCTGATGGTTTTATTGAGAATATTAAGGAATAAGAAAAGGCATTGTGGTGATTTATGCATGTACCCAAGCACAAGGAACAAATGTATTCAGCCATCCCAGCTGCATATGGATCATCTTTGCTTTCCATCCTCTGGTTAGTGCTTACCTTTTGACTTCTCTTCGTACTTCTAACTTCTCTTGTGGTATGATAAAGTGAGTGAAGCTGAGTTGCTGATGATTAATATGAGCACTGAATTACCCAGTGGGAGGAAATCTGTGGACAAAATCACTTTCCTTTGAGGTCAGCTTTTAAGAATGCTTAGATCTTTCTAGCTGAATACTGTTTTAGTGCTAGTGGACTCATTCATCAAACACAATGCCAAGAGCCTGCCAGAAGATAAGAAGATAAGTATGATCTTTAAAGATAAATTTCCTCAATGTCTTCTAACACTGCTTCCAGTTAGTTTGAGATATGAATTCTTTGAGCAATTATTTATAAAATGAAGCTGTTTGGAGAGAAATTGTGGAGGATGTCACAATACAAAGATATAGCTTAAAGTATATAATTTTTTTGACATTTTGTTTCCCTTTTAATTCAGTTCCTACTTTAGGTAGACAATTTCCATAATACTGGTATGTAATTCAAGGCTAATATCATCTACTGAATCTCTGCAAACCAAATCAATCTCTATTTGGTCTATGTAAATCAAGGAAACCTATAACTACTACATACAGGAGTATAAGAGTAGCATAAGATAAACTAGTCAGCTATCTCTTGTTCTGACAAACAGTAGAGACATTTTATGTAGAGAAAATGTCTATTCGTCTTTTTTTTTTTTTTTTTTTTGCCAGTCCTGGGGCTTGGACTCAGGGCCTGAGCACTGTCCCAGGCTTCTTTGTGCTCAAGTCTAGCACTCTACTTCTTGAGCCACAGCACCACTTCTGGCATTTTCTGTTTATGTGGTGCTGAGGAAGCCAACCCAGGGCTAGGCAAGCACTCTACCTCTAAGACACATTCCCAGGCCCCAAACATCTATTCTTTATTTGTTCATTTTTTAAAATCAGGTACTGGGGCCTGAACTAAGGCCCTCTCACTCTTGCTTAACTTTTTTTGCTCAAGGCTGGAGCTATACCACTTGAGATTCACCTCTACTTCCAGCTCTTCTGCTGAGTAATTGGAAATAAGAGTCTCATGGGTTTGTTTGTCCAGGCTGGTTTTGAACATTAGTCCTTAGTTCGTAGCCTCTTTACTAGCTGGGATTACAGATATGAACTACCAGCCTACGTTAGAAAGAATTTATTTTGGCTGACAATATTGGAGATTTCAATCCATCTTCATTTGGTCCTATAACAATGGAAACCATTATGGTAAAGAATGTGTGGTGGAGCAAGCTACTGACCTCATGGCCTGAACAAAGGAGAGAGTGAGAGAGGGAAGAGTGGGGCCTGGGTGCTGTCATTTCTATCAAGGGCACACAGCCAATGACTAGAAGACCTCCCACACAGCCCTACCTCCTGAAGGTCCCACCAACTCCCTATTTCACCATGCTGGAAATAAGCTTTGACATATAGATATTCCAGACCCAAATAACATATGTCAAGGTTACTCTTTAATAGTGTACAACTATTACAATTAAAGATTGAGTTTCAACATTCAGTTAGATTTAGGCAGATGTAATTTAGCTTGGCTTTGGGTTCTATCCTTGAACTTTTGTGCTTAAGACTAGCACTCTACTACTTGAGTCTCAGCTCCACTCAGTAGTTAATTATAGCTAAGAGGCTCAGGGATTTTGCTTGCCAGTGTTGGCTTTGAACCATAGTTATCAGATACCAGCCTACCAAGTAAAAGAATCACAAGCATGAGCTACCTGCACTCATCACCAGAATATTTTATAATTTAATATGAAACTTTGAGTTTCATTTGCAGATTGTCAAGCTATTATGCTGACACCTGTCTTTTTCATATTGACCTTTTAATTTTTATTATTTATTTGTTTGTTTATTGGGTGTATACCAGTCCCCAGGCTTGAACTGAGGGCTAGGCTCTGTCCTTGAGCTTTGTTGACCATGGCTAGTGCTCTACTGCTTTTGAGCCATAGCATCACTTCTAGCTTTTTGGTGATTACTTGGGGAAGAGTCTCCTTTCCTGCCTGGGCTGGCTTCAAGCTACTATTTTCTGATCTCAGCCTCCTGAGAGTCTAGGATTACAAGGGTGAGCTACCAGCTCCTGGCCTGACCCTTTTAAATTGGGGGGGAAATTTTTTAGAATTAAAAATGTTTGTTGATTTAAGATTGATTGGAATATGGCTGTACTGAAAATATTAAAGCTAGTGTTCTGTCTTTTTTCCCTTTCATTTATTGATTGATTCATTTCTTTAATAACTGACTTTTTCTATCAATTTATTCAGCTGTAAAATCATTGTAAAGATTACTAGCTGTGAGTATGAGATACATTTAAAATGATAAACTAGCCAGACACATATGGCTTAAGCCTGTAACCCTAGCCCTTCAAGAAACTGGTTTCTGAGAACCATGATTCAAAGCCAGCCAGGTAGGAAAATCCATGAAAGTCTAACCTCCAAATAATTAAGCAGCAAAAAGACAAAAGTAAAGCTGTGGCTCAAGTTGTTGGATACTAGCCAAGGGAAAACACCCAGACCCTGAGTTCAATCCAAATACTGGCACACACAAAAAAAGCAAAAACAATATGAAGTGTAGGTTTCTTTCTGGGAATAAACTACTATGGCTCTGAATTGTATACTTTGAAATGATAGATTTAATGAACTATATCAAGAAATAATTTTAAAACACAATCTACTACTTTTCCCATGATGAAAACTCCACCCTTTCTCCTACTGTATACTCTTTTTCTGTATACTCCAATCATCAACACCCACTCTCCCTCCAGCTGTGCCTCCAGTCACCACTGCAGTTGGGCACAGGCCTCTGTTGTTTTGAGGGTGGCTCCCTGTGTATGTGCAAATGCAGAACTCACTGGCTGGAACGGACACCAAGAGGACATTTTTCTCAAGCTGTACCTCTGCTATGAATGGTTAAAGAAGGCAGCACTCACCAGCTGAGCCATGAACATCGAGGCCAATCATTTTATATTTAATCCCTTCAGATGTTTGACTATGTCTACCCAGAAACTTTGGTTATTCTGTGTGGAAAGCCAAAGTTGATATGTAGAGGCACTTGTGATCTTCGAGGACTTTAGAGACATAGGCCTCGAGGCCTTGAACCTTTGCATATAATGTGACCGCAGCCCATAACTGAACCTCAAGAAGCAAGTGGAATGGTGCACTTTTGTGTTTCAAGGCTGATTGAAGTAGCTTGCTGCCCTGTGCATGGGTATTAAGTAAATAAATGATCATTTATGATCAGGCTATGTTTTGGGTAGACTTTGGGCTACTGTAGTTCACTTGGAGAGGCCCTAGGTTAGGTGCTGCCTCCAGGATAATCATGAGCCGTTGGGCTTTTCTGTAGTTGGTTTCCCCCATGTGATGCATTTGCCTTTTCCGCTTTTAAGCTTAGATATCTCATGCCTGTTGAAGTTGTACTGAATTGTGTGTGTGTGTGTGTGTGTGTGTGTGTGTGTGTGTGTGTGTGTATGTCTATGTGTATGTCTCTGTGCCTGTGATGTGTGCCAGTACTGGGGTTAGAACTCAGGCCAGGTGTGTTTCGCATAGCTTTTCCACTCAGTGCTACTGGCTACAATGTGAGTCTGAGCTTCCCTTTCCACTCTTTGCTGCTTAATTTGCAATGAGAGTGTGACTTTTTTTCCCGTTGTGGGGCTTGAACTCAGAGCCTGGGCATTTTCCCTGAGCGTTTGTGCTCAAGGCTAGCACTCTACCATTTTAAACCACAGCTCTACTTCCAGTTTTCTGGTAGTTAATTGGGGATGGATTTTTCTGCCTGTCTTGGCTGTGAGCCACAGTCCTTAGATCTCAGCTTCCCAAGTAGCTAGAAATACAGGCGTGAGTCAACAGTGCCCAGTGGATGTGACTTTTTTGTCTGCCACTGTTGCCTTAAAATGTCTATCTTCAGATCTCAGTCTCTTGAGTAGCTAGAATTACAAGCAGGAGCCAGCACTTTCTGGCTTCAAAGTGATGTTTTTCTTGTTTTCTTGTATTGTCTATCATGGGGTTTAAACTAGGGCCTAGGTGCTGTCCCTGAGCTATTTTGCTCAAGGCTAGCACTCTACCAATTTGAGCCACAGTGGCACTTCCATTTTATTTTTATTTTTGCTATTCCTAGAGCTTGAACTCTGGGCCTAGCCACTGTCCCTGAGCTTTTGTGTTCAAGGCTAGCATTCTACCACTTGAGCTATAGCTCCATTTTTCTGTTTTGTTTTTTTTTGTGTGTGTGATTAGTTGGAAATTAAAAGTCTCACAGACTTTCCTGCCTAGGCTAGCTTCAAACCATGATCCTCAGATCTCAGGCTCTTGAGTGACTAGGGTAACAGGTATGAGCCACCAGCACCTGGCTCAAGGTGACGTTTCTTTTTCTGGTAGGTTAGGAAACATAAGGCTATTCTCTGAGTTACTGGATTAAATACTTCAGGTCAATCTAGGACCATCTTGTACCACTTTTTAACACTTTCTAAATTTTGTTCTTTGAACCCTGACCTCAGACTTTATGTCTTACTTCTGACACTTAGTCAATCCATGATTCTTGTAATAAGCTTATATAATCTCTTCTTTCTGGCTTTTCTACTCCTGGACCACATTAATTCATTTGTCCTTAATTCTTCTCCTTATCCTACCCTGGTACCAGTCTAAAGTTGTTTCTTTTTTCCACTGCAGTTTTTGATTCCTACCTCTATCCCTAAACAACTCAAACTTTTGCAGTGTCTTAGAACTCAAATGGCTTCTTTATTATCTGTAAATCAGTTCCATTATATTTAGTTTTTCTTTTATTAAAATTTAAACATATAACACTAGAGTAAATTTAATCTATCAATATCTAACTTTATGCAATCAATATAGCTAACTTTATACATCTATATTGTCTATATGTTCTTCATATATATGGGAAAAAATCTGGTACTCAATGTAGTACCCACAATGGTAGCAGCTATTACATTATATAGTTGTAGTATCAAGAAACTTCCAAATCTTTTTGCCTCTGGACAAATTTTGCAATTTCTCCAAAGCAATGTATGGGGCAGCATTCTCATGCTCCAGCTGGGCCTGCCTTTTCATGGCTTCACACTCTGGCCTTTGCTCCTTGGTGATGGGATTTTATACTACTGGGTCAGTAACTGGCTGGAGGCTGAAATCTTGGAATAGATACCGTTTTTGAGTCTTAGGAATTGCCTAGAGCTTGTTCCCAGCAGTCAAAACAGGCTTATGCTGGAGAGAAGTGACAGATGATGTTTTGTAGGGTTCAGGCCTAGCAACACAGTCAGACACACTAGGCTGGGAATTGGTGGTCAATCCTTGTGGGGTTGTATGGGCTGCAATTGGCGGAGATATTTTAGTAGAACTCATGAAACATATGTTGGCAGTAGCTGATTGAAATAGGCTGAGTGCAGGAGGTTGAGCTGTGTTAGAACAAGGTAGAGCAGGGTAGGGTACAGTGGGTCCCCTTGAGGCCAGAGACTATGGCCTGCAAGAAACAAGTCAAGCTTGAGACTTCTCTGGAATTAGAAAAGGCAAAGGAACCAGCTTGAATTGGAATAAAATACGATGTTAAAGATGATGCAGCCTAGGTGTATGCATAACTTGGGGTTATGCATCTTTATAGGAAGAATCATTTCTCTTTTTTTGCTTTGGTTTTAAAATTAGCTATCATTAGGTAGTTATACAAAGGAGTTTAAATTTAACAAAGCAATTTATGAATACAATACCTTTATCTTGATCAATGTCACCCCTTTCAAAATTATCACCCAATCATCCCCTACCTACTCTTTCCCCCACTCTTCTTAATTTTCTAGGATATACATTGGATTGTCTGCATTTTCCCCCTCTTCATTCATCTACTCCTTACCCCTTGATCCTACCCTATTCCTTTAGTGTACCCACTTCCTGGTGTTTTATTTTGCTAAACTTTGCTTTTTTCTTTCTAAGAAATTACACTAGTAGAGAGCTCCCTTGAACCTACTATATTTTAAGTTAATACATTTTTATACACTTGCATACCACCTAATGTATTTACTTAGACCTTGTAAGCTGAATCTAGCTTCTACATATAAGAGAAAACATGAGTCTTTCTTTCTCTAAGCCTGACTTACTTCGCTTAAAATTTCTTCCAAGTCTTTCCATTTCTTTAAAATGGTACACTATCATTCTTTCTAGTGAATAAAATACCATTGTGTATATGTGCCACATTTTTCTTCACCGTTTTCTACTGAGAGATGTGTGGGCTGATTTCTTGGTACTGATCTCTTCTTCATGGATTTGATCTCTTCTTCTGAAACTGAAACCAATGTGAAATTTACTGTAGCTTCCTTCCCCTTAGAAATAGCCACTATGTAATTGCATTCTTGTCTGCCATGCCTGGCTGTAAGGTTAGGCTAAAATGGAGAGCAAAACAAAAAGAGTACAGAGCAAAACAAAAAGAGAGTGGAGCCTGGGAAAAAGAGAAGGGATAGGAGAAAAACTGATATGGATGTTTTCATTTCTTTAATATATTTTCTGAAAGAAGACAACAATTGTCAAAATAAGACAAAAATTTGTCTTATTTGTAGTAACAGTTCCAATAATTCAGTGTATAATTCAGAAACTTCTAAGAATTCTGCACACGGAAGTGAAAAAAGTCTTAAATATTTAAGATTCTTTGGTTTGTTTTATACCATATATTGCATTTGTGTCTTTCATTACTATGTTTATAGACTATAGATTGCTTTCAAAGGTTCAAAGGTTCATTTTTTTCCTTGTCATATTTTTATTGAATCCAGCACTGTTAAGCCCTATTGATTTTGTTTTTTTTTCTTTTAATTCATACCTGTATGGAGCTTGAATTAAGGGCTTGAGTGCTGTTCCTTAGCTTTACCACTTAGTGTTATTTCTCTAGCACTTGAGCTGCCTTCCATTTCCTGCTTATTTTTTTTTTTTTTTGGTTCATAGGAAAGAAGCTTCTGATGGCTTTCCTGTCCCTGTGGCTTCTAATTACAATACTCATATCTCAGCCTGCTGATTAGGGTAATGAACTACTGTCTTCAGGCAAACGCTTTTTAAGGAAGCTAGGGTGGGTACTGGGGCTTGAATTCAGATCCTTGCAGTACTGCTTGACTATTTTCCATGGAAGTCTATCTTCTTCTACGTTAGCTCCATTGCTTTTGAGTCTATGACAAGGGACTATACCATGACTAGGAATGTATGGTGGAGCAAGCTGTTTACCTCATGGGCTGCACAAAGGTCAAAGAGAGAAAAAAGGAAGAGCAAGGACTGACTCTTTCATTCCTAACAAGGGCTTACAATAAGGACCCACGGATCTCTCACTAGACTCCACTTTCTGAAGGTCCCACCAACTCCCAATCCCAGCATGCTGGGAATTAAGCCTTTAATACATTGGTACTTCAGGATATTCTAGACCCATATATAGCTTGTGGTTAGGTTACTTTTTATAGCCTGGCAACTATCATATATTCAAATATGGAGTTTTTACCATACAGTTCTACATAGGCAAAGGCAGTTTAGTTTGTCCTGATCTGCAGTTTTTGTTCGTTTGCTTGTGCCACTTCTAGGGCTTGAAATCAGGGTTTAGGCTCTGTTCATGAGCCTTTTTTGCTCATAGCTAGCATTCTACTGAAGTCAAAGCTTTACTAGGTGATAAACTGGAAATAAAGTTCCATGTACTTTAATGCCCAACTTGCATTCCATTCCACCTTGGATCTTAGCCTCCTGATCCACCTAGACCCGGCTGAAGAGATTATTATATAATTTAATGTAAGGTATTAATGTGCCTAATTGTAAGTTATAAGACTATATTATGCTAGAGAAATCTTTTCATTTTCATATGACCATTTCTAATCAGGGAAATTTATCGGAACTGGAAATGTTCGTTGATTGACATAAGTTGGAATATGGCTGCCTTGAGAATGCCAAAGATAGTAATCTGTCTTTTTGCCCCTTTATTTCTTTATTCATCTGTTCTTTTTATAACTCTGACTTTTTCCATCAGTTTATCCAGTTGTAAAATCTTTGTGAAAATGACTAATAGGGAATATGAAGTATATTCAAAAGTGTGAAGCTAGTAAGGCCTAAATGACAACGCCTATAATCTAGCTACTCAGGAGGCTATCTAAGGATCGTGGTAGAAGTACATGTTCCTCAAATGGCTGGACACTGGCCTCAAGTGAAAAAGCTAATGAACAGCCCCTGGCTGTAGATCAATCCAAGTACTGGCAAAAAAATTTATAATAGAGTGTAGATGGTTTCTTTCTGCAAATGTACTATTGTACCTCTGAATTGTGTACATCTAAATGGTGAGTGTCTGGGTACTCTCTCTTAGCTTCTTTTTCTCAAGGTTAGGTCACAGCTCCTCTTTTGGCTTTGTGGTGGTTAATAGCAAATAAGAGTCTCAGATAATTTCTGCAGGGATTATCTTTGAAGAATAATTCTCAGGCCTCAGTCTCTAGGGTAGCTAGGATTACAGGTATGAGCCAATAGAGTCTGGCTCAAGAAATGGTTTTAAACACAATTTAGTAATTTTCCTACAAGGATACTCCACCCTATATCTTTCTTCTACTCTGTTCTCCTTTCCTGTCCTCTCCCAGTCCCGACCACCAGTCTCCCTCAGCTGTAACTCTTGTGGACTCTGAAGGTGAACACAGGTCCCTGCAGCTTGACTGTAGGGACTCACTGTGAAATGCCTATTTCTATGGGATTCTGCTGGAATGGACACCAGGAGAAGACTTTGCTGTGCTAGTCCTTTGCTGGGAAGGGTTCAGGAAGGTGGCACCAGCAAGAAGGAGTAGTACAGGACACAACCCCTCATTTAGTGTTTAATCCACTTCATGTTTGATCTTGTCCACCCATAAGCTTCTGATTCTTATCTGGGAAAGCCAGATTGGAAACCTGGGTGCACTTGCAAACTCTGAGGAATTCAGAGACTTAGGCCTGCATTGGAGGCCTTGACCCTTGCATTTAATGTGATCCCAGCCCTTTGCTGGAACCTCATTAATGAAGTGGAACAGTCATACTGACCTTGTGTGTTTGGTAGTTAATTGAAGTAGCACATCGTGCTGCTGTTGCATGGGTATTGAATAAATAAATGATCATAAATGATGAGGCCATATTCTGGATGGGCTTTATGCTGCTATGGTTCACTTGGCTCCCTGTGAGCCATTGTCCCTAGGATAACCATGAGCTCTTGTCTCTTCTATGGTAGATTTCCCACATATGATGTATTTGCCTTTCCCACTTGTAATCTTAGATAACTCATGCCTGTTGAAGTTGTACTGAGTCTTGTGTGTGTGTGTGTGACTGTGTGTGTGTATCTGTGTCTGTGTCTGTGATATGTGGCAGTACTAGGGCTAGAGCTCAGGTCAGGTGTGTTTCACTTAGCTTTTTCACTCAGTGCTATTGCATTACCACATGAGCCTGAGCTCCTCTTTCTGCTCTTTGCTGCTCAATTTGCAATGAGAGTGTGATTTATGTTCAGCCATTGCTGCCTTACAATCTCCATCTAGATATCTCAGCCTTTTGAGTAGATAGGGTTGCAAGTAGGAGCTACTTCTATCTACCTTCAAGATTTTTTTTTATCTGTAGGTCTATGAGACATAAGGCTTTACATTTCTCAGGTTGCCACTTTTTAACCTTTGCCAGGTTTTGTTCTTCAAACATCAACCTTAGAAATTATGTGTTACTTCTAATACTTTGTTGACCCATGATTCTTCAATTAGGCCTATACAATCTCTACTTTTTGGTCTTCCTCCTCCTGGGCCATGTTAGTTCCTCTGTCCTTAATTCTTCTCTTTACCCTAGTCAGTTCTCACACACAAGGTTCAGCTTCTTTCAAAAGCAATGTTTGATCCCCTCTTCTTTCCAAAAACAATCCAAACTTTAGAAGTATCTCAGAACTCAAATAGATTCTTTATTAGTCATACATTAAATTTCATTACATTCAATTGTTCAGTTTATTAAGGTTTAAATGTATTAGAGTAATTTTATTTTATTAAAATCTATGTATTTAGGTCAACATGTCTACATGTCGTTATAAGTCTATATTGCCTATATTTATCTTCATATATAAAATATATATGTGAAAACATCTGGTATTCAACGTGGTACCCACAATTGCAGCAACTTTTACATTGCATAGCCATAGTATTTAGAAACTTCCATATCTTTTTGCCTCTGAACAAAAAACTGCAATTTCCCCAAGGCAGTGTATTGGGCAGCTTTCTCGCGTTCTTGCTGGGCCTGCCTTTTCATGGCTTCACGCTCTGGCCTTTGCTCTTTGGTGATGGGATTTGATACTACTGGCCCAGGAATATCAGGCTTCCTCCATGGAATGGGTTGGCGGCTGAAATCTTCGAGTAGATACTGGTTTTGAGGCTTAGGCATGGACTGGAGCTTGTACCCAGCAAGCTTGTGCTGGAGAGAAGTGGAAGATGATGTTTTGTAGGGTTCAGGCCTAGCAACAGCAGCCTGGGACTCCTTAAGCTGGGGAGTGTTGTTCAATCCCTTTGTGTTTGTATTGGTTGCAATTGGCTGAGATGTTTTGGTGGAACCTATGGAATTTGTGTTGGTAGTAGCTGGTTGAGATAGGCTGACAGCAGGAGGTTGAGCTGTGTTAGAACAAGGTCTAGCAGGGTAAGGTACAGTGGGCCTCCGGGAGGCCAGAGACTGTAGCCTGCGAGAAATAGGTCGAGCTTGAGGCTTCTCTGGGGTTAGAAAAGGCAAAGGAACCAGCTTGACCTTCCCAGGTGGAGGCAGCTCATCCTGGGACGGTGATGGATACTGGCTTTCACTCCTGTCCCTTTTCTTGACTGGAATGTTTTTAGGGCCTCTACCCTCATGTGGAATATGCAGCCACGATTTCCTAGCAGGGGTAAACTTGGTGTCTTGTGTGCTGCTTGCATTTCTCAAGGTCTTGGGGGAAGAGAGTTCCTTTTTCTTCTCATTTTTCTTCCCTAGTGCATGAAAAACCTGCACTGACTCCCACATCTGCACACCTAGATTGGTTCGAGGCCTTTTGAAGTTCTCTGGGTTAAGCTCAGGGTGATTTCTCTTGTGCTTCATCTTGGGAGTGCTTGTCTTCTCTTCTGTCTTGATTTTGTCCCCTGACTGCTTGGTCTCTTCACATTTCTTGGTGTTGTTTTCCCTGATCCTTTTGGTCTCTTTCTGAGCATGGCTCTTAGTTTTGCTGACTCTGCTGGATGCAGCTTTTGGAGTTTTTCTGGTAGAAGGCTTGGCTGTGTTCATAGAAGCCTTGTCACTGGCTGGGACGGTGCACACAATCACCTCTTCCTTCAGCAGGCACTCTGGGTTTGGGCATTGGACTTTGGCCTCAGGAATTCCATTCACATTTTCCAAGGCTTCATGCTTGTTCCTTTGGTCTTGACCAATGGAATACTTGGTGATCATTGAGTTTTCCTGCAGCAGAATATCATGGATGGTTTCTGTATCTTTGATGTGGGTTGTAGTAGAAACATTGGATTCTTCAAGCTCTGTGAAGGAGTTGGAAAACTGGTTAAAATTAATGTCTTTGACCAATGCAGTCCCAGCCATTGTTACATACAATTCCATTTGTCCCCAAGATTCAAAATTTCCAAATTAGCCCTGTCTCATGTAGACTTCTCCCTTGGCCCTCAAGTTAATGCTTTCCTTTAGCTGCTAATTGTCAGCGATTTCTAAAACAAGTATTGGTGCATCTTAGATTTCTATGGTTTTCTGGAAGGCAACCAGAGGCTTTGAAAGCTTGTTCTCAAATTCATCCTAATGCTTATTCTCTGTTTGTGCCTGGATTTTCTGGAGGCACAGCCAAGATATTAGAAGAGTTTAATACTAGATCTGTTTTTTAAATGTCCCCCAGGGTAGTGACACATGTTTTTCTCAATGACTTCAGCATTTATGCTTGTAGGACCTGGAGCAGTCTGGAATTTCTGACTGACAAAATTTCAGACTTGGAAGTTGCAATTTTAGGAAAGTGTCCATTGCCAGGGAAGTTTCTACCAGTACAATGAAATCAAGGCAGAAATCAGTCCCTGGTAAGTGAAAGGATCCATTCATAGACCAACAATTTAATGGCATTTTTCATTACCTGAGCAAGGTGTTTCTAGGAGCTGGTCTTAAGGATCATGGACAGGACAGTACTCCATTTAAAAGTGGTGCTAAAAAAAGTGGTGCTAATTAGATGTCATTGTTTCTTTTTAAGTTTCTTGTATGTGAAATGAAAATGAAAACTATTAGCTCTGGGTCCAGTCTTATAAGAAAATATGATTTTATGAATCCTCATATTTTCATAGAGGTAGCAATTTCTGTTTCTCTCCTACAAGTATATCATGTCTCATCCTCACCATGAAACAAAGAGAAAGAGAGAGAGAAAGAGAGAGAGAGAGAGAAGGTTTTGTGTATTTCATGTGAGTTTGGAGTTTCTGTGCATGTTTGTGTGTGCGTGTGTATGTGTGTTTGTGTGTGTGAGCCAAAAGGAGAGACAAAAGAGAGAGCCTGCATAGGTATGTGTATATGTGCTCACTGGTTTTAGGGCTTCAACTCAGAGCCTTTCTTCTTTTTTCCACACTTTTCTTAGGTCTGATGCATTACCATTTCATGCGGCCACTAGTGTTGGCATTTGTTTGTGAACTGAAGATGCTGAAAAACTTTTCAGGTTGACTTTAAAATTCAATCCTCAGACCTCAGTCTCCTGAGTAGCTAGGCCACAGCCATGAATCACTGGTACTTAGCTCAAGACTTGATTTCCTGCCCCTTAAAATATACAAATTATACATATTCTGGCCTCCTTCCTTTGGGCAGGGTCTCTGAGTGTGTGTGTGTGTGTGTGTGTGTGTGTGTGTGTGTGTGTGTGAGAGAGAGAAAGAGAGAGAGAGAGAGAGAGAGAGAGAGAGAGAGAGAGAGAGAGAGAGAGAATCCCTGATCAGGGACTTGCACTCAGGGCCTGCTGCTCTGCTGAGGTTTATTTTACTTGAGGCTAGTATTCTAGTAGTTGAGGAATGGCTCTCAAGTGCTCTCCCACTTGAGCCATACCCTTTACCCTCTCTGCTTTAGGCCTGAAAATGCAGATGCAGATGCATTCTTTTGTATGCTGCTAACCTGATTCCTTTTTGCTGCCTGTGCTTACCTTGAAAATTGATTTCTGTGTTGGGTTGAGCAGACACAGAGTCATAGATTCCAGAAGTGGAGACTGGTGGTAGGACAGTTGTGGGCTGAACCTCTTGGAGCATCATCACTATATCTGGCTGAGGAGCAAAGACCCCACTCCCTGTATAGGACACAGAGCCATATGATTGCAGGCAGAGACCAGGTTCTTCAGACAACAGAGGGCCTGCTGTGTTTTGCTGGTAGTAGTAAACATGGTTTCTTTGTTGGTGGGGAAGTAACAAGCTATTCTCTTGATGTGGAATCTGAGATAGTGTCCCCTGAACCAGGCTGGCAGACAGTGATGGATACAAAGGGGCTATGGCATTGGCATCTGCATATTGAGATGTCATGGTTATTGAAGGGACTGATGTGCCCTGGTCAACGAGAGTCACAGTGAAGTCTCCATGTTCAGGTGACTTCTTTTTATTGTGTCCTATGTACTCCCATTTAAGAGTACTGGGACATGAGGTAGCTGAAGTGGAGATGTGGTTCTGGCCAGTAACCCCTGACAGCATGGGTGAGCTTGAATGTTGGCAAAGATAGGCACTTCCTGTGAGTGGCTGGAAAGAGGTGCCAGGGGTTGATAGTAGTGGCCATGCTGAAGTGAATGCTGGAGTCGAGACTGTGGAGAGGTTGCAGACATTTCCTGTTAGAGAAGTGGCATCGCTCACCACAGGAAGGGACAACTGCAACGAGTTTGCAGCTCCAAGTAAAGATGGATTTTGGAAGTTGTCTGCAAGAAGCAAGAAGGTGTTTAAAAAATGAATGAGATTAACCGAATCTCACTTTATTTGAGGAACAGTATATTTGAAGTTGGCTATGATTTACCAGGAATCCTTTAATACCAATAAGCACCAACATACTCACTAGCAGTTGTGAGTCAGAGCCATTTGGTATTCTTCTGATGAACTTTCCCAGGTGGTACAATGGAAGACACCAAGTGGTTCCTGTGTTGTTTCCTGGGTAGAAGCAGGCTTCTCCTTTCCTGCTCTGTCTTCCCCGAGTCTGCACTTGTGTTCACTCATAACTATGTCCTAGCATGGAAGCATTTTAGATCTCAGATATCCTTAGATTACCATTTCAGGAGTAAGGAAACTGAGGGTCAGAAGTAAGTAATTCCTTTGTACCACTATGAGCATCATCTTACAAAGAGTGAGCAAGTGAACAATGCACAAAAATCAGGAGAAACAGAACTTTTAATTTAATTTTTTTTTTGGTAGTGGGGCTTGAACTCTAGGCCTGGATCCTGTCCCTGAGTTCTTCAGCTCAAGGCTAGAGCTCTGTCACTTGAGCCACAATGCCACTTCCAGTTTTCTTGTGGTTAACTGGGGATAAGAGTATCATGGACTTTCCTGCCAGGGCTTGCTTTGAACCATGATCCTCAGATCTCAGTCTCCTGAATAGCTAGGATTACAGATGTGAGACATCTGTGCCCAGCAAAATAGAACTTTTTATAGACCTGTTGATGTTGGTCATGAGAAAACAGTGATGCTGCTTTCAGTGTTGTTGTTATTGTGTCACCTTGTACAAGTCACAGGCTATTTTGTAGGGTTCTCTTAAAGCACAGACAAGAAGGTAAGTAAAGTCAGACCTCCTTAGGTCTGCCTTGTGACCTGAAGTCACAATGACTACTTCAGAGTTGGTTTCTCAAGAAATGCTTTTTGCAAGAAAACAGTGAAACTTTCTGCCCTTGTATTTAGTCACAAATGACATAGTATACATACTACTAGTAATAAGAATAATCATCATAATAATGAGTAATGAATAAAAGTGACATACATGACTGATATTGAGCAAGATATAGTCAGTTATGGAAAGTTAGACAGAATTTAAAAATATTACATATACAACTATATATGCAACGATACTAAAAGATATTGGATATACGTCAAATATCCAAGTATCGTATATTTACCAATAAATGAAGTTATATTCTTATATACACAATATTATGGGAATGAACACTTCCTATCTCATTTTAGCAAAAAAAAACTAGCAAAGAAGTGGAAGGCAGTTTTGAATTAAGAATATGTGTGAATGTGAGTTTTTGTGTGTGTCCCTGTTTGGGGACTTGCTCTCAGGGCATTCTGCCTAGGATTTTTTAAAAATTTATTTTTGTGGCTAGCATTGTCTGACTTTAGACACAGCTTCTACTTTAGACACTACTTCTAGCTTTTTGTGGTTAATTGTAGATAAGGTTCCTTAGGAATTCCTTGTCCAGGATGGCTTTGAACTATCATGTTCACAGATCATCCTCCTGATTAGCTAGAATTACAGGTATTAACCACTGGCACCTGGCTAACTTTTGAAATCGTTTGTCAATTAGTGGAGAAGGCTGACATAAAACTGTAATCTTCACCCTCAACTTCACAAGTGGCTGGAATTCCAATTAGCTTGGAATACAATATACCACCACTTGGACTATTTTTAAATGCAATTCAAGCTAGTAATATTGTTTCTCCACTTAAAAGTATACCATTTGTATCTCTGTTCTCATTGACACATATCTGTTCTTTCATACTCCTCTCCATGAACATGGATAACTTTTCATTTATTTGACTGTTTCTTTAATTTCTTTCACCAAAGCTTTGTGGTTTTCAGCACATACATCTTGCACATAGCTTTTGAAATTAATCTAAGTATCTCATAATTTTGGTAGTATAAATTTAATTTGGTAGTATGCATTTCATTCAATGTCCAATTATTTATTGAGAATGATTAGTTTTTGTCTTACTTACATCCTGGGAGTTAGGTAGCTCATTTTCGTGTTTTGTTTTGTTTTTGTTGCCAGTCCTGGGGCGTGAACTCAGGGCCTGAGCACTGTCCCTGGCTTCTTTTTGCTCAAGGCTAGCACTCTACCTCTTGAGCCACAGCTCCACTTCAGGCTTTTTTCTATATATGTGGTGCTGAGGAATCAAACCCAGTGCTTCATGTATACGAGGCGAGCACTTTACCACTGGGTCATATTCCCAGCCCCAGGTAACTAATTTTCTTTGGGATTTTTTTACATCAACTGTCATGCTATATAAAGTCATAATTGATGTAGTCTTATATTATAGTGAGTAGAAAACTTGGCACATCTGTATTTCTAGCATGTGGGTTGCTGAGGTTAGAGAACCACTTTTGTCAGGACATTAAAGACCAGCTTGGGCAACATAGCACAAATGCAAAGAAGAAGAAATCAGAGCAAAGAAACAAGACCCAAAATGGTATAGAGGACAGTAAATCACCAAAGGTAAAACCATCCTGTAGCCATTCATATTTCTCTAAATATTGCACTCCAATTTAAAGACATTAATTGTTCTAGCTAGGTATTTCAATTAATATAGTAAAAACAGAAGCATCACAAAAGTCTTTTAAAAGGTTTTGGAAGTTTTCATGTTCATTCTGAAAATCTAGCTTCATCTTCAATCATGAAAAAAATCATCTTCAACATGAGAAAAATATCACCATAAGTGAAAACTAATCACCATTAGAATTCTGTTATCATCATCACCATCGTCATCGTCGTCATCATCATCATCATCATCATCATCATCATCATCATCATCATCATCATCGTTTTCTGAACTAGTAACTTCTTTGTGTGGTATTGCTACTGGGGCTTAAATTTTGGACCTGGATGCTGTTGTGTGTGTGTGTGTGTGTGTGTGTGTGTGTGTGTGTGTGTGTGTGTGTGTTCAAAGCTACAGCTCTACTAGTGGAGCCTCAGCTATACTTTAGACCATTTGGGGTGGTTAATTGAAGATAATAAGTTCAAAGACTTACTCTTCCAGTCTGGCTTAGAACTGTGATCTTCAGATCTCAACCCTGTAAGTAGTTAGGATCACAGACAGTAGCTACAATGCCAGGCAGAATCAAGGCCTTTTATTATTTATGTATATAATGCAATACTGAGCTATATTCACATCCTTAAACATCTCTTTTAAATATAGAAAACCAAAATAGACTTCAAAATTGTTTTAAATGAATGTGGGAGTAGAGATATGAAGGTTAAGTCTTGCTTTTTATTTTTTAAAAAGTCTTCCTTTTTTATTTTTGGATCTCAAATGAGTGACTATTAGTATGTTTGTTTTGTTTTATCCTGAAAGTCATTATAAAGATAAAATATGGCTTTGAAATCTACTTCTGGTGAAAGTCAGGATACCTCATTAAAAATATATATGTCTGACACTTATGACTGAAACTTATAATCCTAGCTCTGAGGAGCCTGAGGTTTGAGGGTTGTGCTTCTAAGCTGGTCCTGGCCATAAGGACTGTAAGACTCATATTTCCTATTAAGCAGCAAAACCTGAAAGTGTTGCTGTGGCTCAAGTTGTAGAGCTAACTATGAGCTATGAGCTAAAAAATCTCAGAGACAGCATGCAGGCCTAGAGATTAAACCTTGATACTGATACACAAACAAAAAAAAATCTCCATGAAGTTTAAAAATCAGAATGAAAAATAGTGCTGAAATTTACATTACACAACCTTCTGTATAATCCCGTTCAAGAAATATTCTAAAAAAAGTGATTTCTAACATACATGTCTAAAATGTTCACGTTGAAAACTGTCAAGCAAGGCTCAGTAGCTCACTTCTCTAATCCTAACGATTTAGGAAACAGTGCAGGTTGGTGGTGTTAGACTATTCTAATCTGGTAGATGAAACCTCATCTCAATCAAATAAACCCCTGCAGTGGGTCATGGCTATGGTCCCAGGTACAAGAGAGTCCTACGTAGAAGCATCATGGTCCATGGTAGGCCTGAAGTAGAACTTCATATCCTGTCTGAAAAAAATAACGGAAACAAAGAGGGCTGGGCTGAGTGGCTGGCACCTGTGCCATGTCCTGAGTTCATAGTGGGGTTGAAAAAAGGCACTATCAAAAGCACCAGAGTCAACTGGGAGAGGGCTGGGAATATGGCCTAGTGGTAAAAGTGTTCGCCTTGTATATATGAAGCTCTGGGTTTGATTACTCAGCACCACATATATAGAAAAAGCCAGAAGTGGTACTGTGGCTCAAGTGGTAGAGTGCTAGCCTTGAGCAAAAAGAAGCCAAGGACAGTGCTAAGGCCCTGAGTTCAAGCCCCAGGACTGGCAAAAAAAAAAACAAAACAAAACAAAACAAAAACAGAGTCAACTGGGAGAAACATAACAAGAAACATAAAGCAGAACCAGCTAAAGGTGACTTCTCGAAACTACTTTTTTTTTTTTTTGCCAGTCCTGGGCCTTGGACTCCGGGCCTGAGCACTGTCCCTGGCTTCTTCCCGCTCAAGGCTAGCACTCTGCCACTTGAGCCACAGCGCCGCTTCTGGCCGTTTTCTGTATATGTGGTGCTGGGGAATTGAACCTAGGGCCTCGTGTATCCGAGGCAGGCACTCTTGCCACTAGGCTATATCCCCAGCCCCTCGAAACTACTTTTAATGATTCTTTCTTTTCCCCTTAGTTTGCTTTGTGGTTCATTAATGTGTGCTTTGGCTAAAATGAACTTCATTTTGCCTTGCTCTGGTTATATTGCACTCTGTTTTCCGTCTGTTGGTTCAAAAATGTTTGATCCTCTTCAACATTCTGTTCTAAACCACCTCTCTTATCTTGAGAGTGTCTCCATGATCTTCATGTCTTTGGTTCTATCCTATTTCTTATCATCTTTATCTCTTCTTAACCCCTCCAGTTCCTAGTGAACTTTTCCTTTCAGAACATCAGCCTGGTGCTAGCCTGGTCATCCTTCCTCTCTTCCTGTTTTTCTCTTTATCTCATTTGAGCAGAAATATCGAAACAGTTAAATGTTATTCTTTGAACATCACTAAATTTGAAATACTAAACTGGAACTAGTTGTTGAAGGACTGTTACAGATGAAGTATCTTGGTATAGAGTTTTCACAGCACCTAGGTTTCCTTCTCCATTAATTGGTTTAAAATTGACTCTGTGGTTTCATTCTCCATACATACATGCCCTTTAGTGTGAGAAATCAAAGTGATCACAGGCTGGGCAACTTACTATCTTCATGTAGCAACAGATTTTTGCCAGAGAGTAAATCCTGTGGTTGAGTCACATCCCTAGTAAATATCACAGCCAAAACAGAACTGAAGTCTTTACATGTCTAATCCAATACTTTCCCCTATTCATTGAAGTTGCTTTGATTCTACTTTTAAATTTAGGGAGCAGGGGAATCTAATGAAAAATCTAAAACCTTTTTTCTCCTTACCTGACATGGTGAGAGAAGGGGTAACATCAACTGGAGATACAAGGGATGAGGAAATGATACTAGAGGATGTATGGGTAGCTGAAGCTAATGAGCACAAGTGTGTCCAGTAAGGAGCTCACTGGGCAGTGGTCACTTGCGATGATCCAAATATACGCAGGGACGATGCCATGGAAACCCCAGGATTCTACTAGGTGGTGATAGGTTTGGTATGAGAATGATGTCATTAAGTAGGCAGTTGAAATGTCTGAAGTAGCCAATCACAAGATCAGAATCTGAACCAGAAGATGGGATTGGTCCGAGAATGGCAGGAGAGCTCTAATAGCTCCTGAATGCTTGATCTCTTAGGATCTGAGGTCTGCAAGTCAGACATGATATTCCTTTGCACTACCTCTTATGTTGAGGACATCATCTCAGTTTTCTCACTAATGTTCTTTAATAAGCTATTTAAAAATTTTCAATTATATTTCACCTTCTAATAGTATTATAATTACTGCATATAGTTAATGTGCTTGAGGAAGAAGGGCCCTTGAGGTTGAAAACTTATGGTTGTTCTGAGACCATTTTTATTCACCCTATTAGTGAGCTTACTAGAACTTTCAAATACCAAAAGAAGAATGACAGACCTCTCTTGCTACCTGGTTGAAGAGTAGTGTGAAGTACATTGATGGCACCTTGTAAGGAATTTTGGAATCCAAAGCACTAGTGTCTTCCCCTTGAAATCTTTGTTCTGTGTTGTTCTAGACCACATCAGACTTGCATCTCTGTTCTTCATTTTTCTCTCCTTCATTTTGGGAATTATTTCTTGGAGAAACTTTGATTTTGCCATCTTTTGTATGTTTTATTTTATTACAATTCCTGGGATTTGGGCAAGGGATTAGTTCAGAACTTTAACTTTTTACATAAAGGCCAGCACTGTACCACTTGAGCCATATCTACATCTCACTTTTTGGTGGTTAATTTGATGTAAGAGTCTATTCATAGACTTTCCTGCCTGAACTGTTTTTTAACCATGATCCTCTCATCTCAGCCTCCTGAGTAGCTCTGATTACAGACATGAGCCCCTGGTACACAGTAGATTTTTCATTTTTTATGTGATCATGCCTTTATTATTCATTTTATAACCCTGGCTCAACAATAACTTGTAATTTTATACTGCAAATATGCCTAAGAATAAAGCATAATATCCTATAACAGATTTACTTCCTAAATAGTTTGACTGTTAAACACCACTACACTGTTTTATACAAATAACAAAAATCAGAGAAGTATTTATATGGTATTTATATTGTTTTTAAACTGCCAAAGTTGAATTCCCATAAAATTTTATTTTGAGATAGGGAACAAATGTTCCTTTATCTAATCTAAGTATATAGTTACTATTAATAACAAAACCTATAGAATGCTCAACAGCAAACATAATGAGTGGGCATTATAAAATAACACTGCTATTATCTTAACTCAAAATTCTTTTATAATTAAACATACAAAAATTATATATATATATATATATATATCACAGGTAAGAGGTGCTATTTAATTATCAAAATATATAAACCAAAAGTACACCCTGGCTGCATTAATAGTAGGCTAGGTAGCACTGAAGATTCATTCTCTAGGCCCCTGGTCATTAATACAAACTGAGGCTTCTGAAACTGATTATGTGATCCCAGTCTTTGAGAAGGCCTGTCACAAAGCTCCAGTAGGCCAATGGGCAAGGGTAGAAGACTAATGACTAAAAGGCTTACAATTAATGTAGTGCTTCATTAGCAGATCTTAGGAAAATAGAATACAACCAGAATCACTCATTATTTATCAGAAATCAAAACTAATTGAATAGTTTCTCTGTCAGAAAAAGTATCTTTAAAGTTTTATATTTTCAAATGTTCTTTCTTAATAAAACATATAAAATTAAGATGGTGAATGAGGGAGGAGGTAACAAACTACAAAAAATGTACCCAAGGCCTAACGTATGAAACTCTAACCTCTCTGTACATCACTTTGACAACAAATAAGAGAAAAAAAATAATAAAATAAAATTTAGATGGTGAAAATAAAACTTCATGTGACCTGTGACTCTCAACAAACACAAACATGTTAGTCCTTAAAGTAAGACAAATCTTTTTATCTTTTCTAAATCTTTTTATCTTTTCTTCTCATCCTCTGAAAACAGGTTTTCTTCCTTGGTTGTAGAAGCTGTAAAATAATAGTCTCTGGAATGGCCATTTACAGAAGTAAATAAGGGATATTTTTCCTCAGAAGAAAATTTCAGCATCTTAGCAATTTCTTCAGAAGCTCATTTGAAGTCCTGAACATTTTGACAGTAAACTCCTATTGTACAGGTATGATCCATTTTTCAAAATGACATCTTTTTGGGAGAAGGGAAGTGCAATATCTCAAGAAGGAAATCCTTTATGCTGATATCTACAAAAGATTGGCAGTAATGAGGATCCAGGTAAATCAAGTTATCATCTTTTTTTTATATTGTCAAAGTGATGTATAGAGGGGTTACAGTTTCATATGTAAGGCAGTGAGTACATTTCTTATCCAACTTGTTACCTCCTCCCTCATTTTTCCCCCTGCTTGTCCTCCCTCCCCAACTCCCTACCCCTCCATGAGTTGTACAGTTGGATTACAGCATATAGTTTTGTAAGTATTGCTGTTGCATTGGTTCGCCTTTTAACCCTTTGTCTCTCCATTTTGGTGTTCTCTTTCCCTTCCCTAGTTCCAATAAACATATATACAATACCCGGGGTACCAAAATCAGTAACAGTGACATCGGGGGTAAAATCCTGAGGGGAAAAAGACAAAAGAAAGCGGCATAATTTCAGGGCTGGGGATATGGCCTAGTGGCAAGAGTGCTTGCCCCGTGTACATGAACCCTGGGTTCAATTCCCCAGTATCACATATACAGAGAATGGCCAGAAGTGGCGCTGTGGCTCAAGTGGCAGAGTGCTATCCTTAAGTAAAAAGAAGCCAGGGACAGTACTCAGGACCTGAGTCCAAGCCCCAGGACTGGCAAAAAAAAAAAGAAAAGTTTTTTTAAAAAGTGGCATAATTTCAGATGATACATTGAAAATAACGATAATGGTAAATGAATTATTCCCATAACTTGGGGTTCATTTCACTTAGCATCATCTTATGTGTTCATATGTACATAACTATTGAGCTATTGTGATCTTCTCTAGGACTATCCTAGACATGTGCTAATTATTACCAATGAAGGAAACTATGGAGTCTATGTTTCTTTGGGTCTGGCTCACTTCACTTAGTATAATTTTTCCAAGTCCTTTCATTTCCTTACAAATGGGGCAGTGTCATTCTTTCTGATAGAGGCATAGAATTCCATTGTATGTATGTACCACATTTTCTTGATCCATTCCTCTACGGAGGGGCATCTGGGTTGATTACATATTTTAGTGATGGCAAATTGTGTTGTGATGAACATAGTTGTTCTGGTGCCTTTAGTGTGGTCTTGATCAAGCTGTCATCTTGAAATCTAGCAAAGTAGTATGACTGCTTTGGTTTGCCACCAATAATACCCACAGAGTATTCAAGGCTTAGGATACCCTTCGAACTCCAAGTAGCCTGTGTTGGTTTCTTTTCCACCAAGTCTAACAGGAAGTAAAGTAATAACTATCATCAGCACTACCAGAAGTCATTGAAGCACTTGGTTTATCAGTTACATCATAACTGTAAACTGTACAGCCTTGTGCAACGTACATAGTTACTCCTTGTAAATCAGGGTGTTTTGCCTCTTCAACTGCTTTTCTTTCTTTCTTTTTTTTTTTTCTTGGCCAGTCCTGGGCCTTGGACTCAGGGCCTGAGCACTGTCCCTGGCTTCTTCCCGCTCAAGGCTAGCACTCTGCCACCTGAGCCACAGCGCCCCTTCTGGCCGTTTTCCATATATGTGGTGCTGGGGAATCGAACCCAGAGCTTCATGTGTAGGAGGCAAGTGCTCTTGCCACTAGGCCATATTCCCAGCCCTCAACTGCTTTTCTTAAAATGTGAGCAACAACAGCTGGGCCATACCAATTTCCAGCTTTTCCCCAGACTTCTTTCCATATTCCACTAGTTGATGTAAGCCAAAAAGAGAGCAAGGGGGAATCACCAAATCAGGAGATATTGATCATC
Source organism: Perognathus longimembris pacificus (assembly GCF_023159225.1). Lineage (NCBI taxonomy): Eukaryota > Metazoa > Chordata > Mammalia > Rodentia > Heteromyidae > Perognathus > Perognathus longimembris. Next base: position 27,805,374 of record NC_063168.1, on the reverse strand, counting down.
AGAGTATTTCTTAAGTTTTTTATTCAGAGAAATCATTAGAGTTTTGAGTTCTCTTTCTCCTAAAAGTGATGCTTCAAAAGATGTAGTAAATTTTTTCACAGTGTGGGAAGTCCATGATTCTGAGTCTGAATTTTCAGTGTTCAGTGCATCAGGCCAGGTCCAAGCTCTACTAAGAAAATGTAGTATGAGTCCTTAATCCAAGAGCATTTGGCCAGTTCTTAGTGTACAACCCCAACCATAATCTGTTGTCAAGGCTAAGCCTTCTATCTGAGGAAATTCTTCATTGTAGGTCAGCCATATTCTAGAAATGAAATCGTTAGGAAATTCTTCTACATTTCCCACAATTACATGATCTCCTATTGCACATCCTGGTCTTGCAAGTAATGTTTTATTTTCATCCTCATATTTAAAATGATAACATTTGCTAAGTAATAATACAGGGGAATTTCTACTACAGTATGTCTTTGTTTTCAACACTCAACTGTATTTCATGTTGTTCCAAGCAGGTACAAATCTGTTTTTTTTTTTTTTTTTTTTTGCCAGTCCTGGGCCTTGGACTCAGGGACTGAGCACTGGCCCTGGCTTCTTCCCGCTCAAGGCTAGCACTCTGCCACTTGAGCCACAGCGCCGCTTCTGGCCGTTTTCTGTATATGTGGTGCTGGGGAATCGAACCTAGGGCCTCGTGTATCCGAGGCAGGCACTCTTGCCACTAGGCCATATCCCCAGCCCACAAATCTGGTTTTTAACTTGTCAACTTCATCTGTTCCTGTGGCCTTCGTATTCAAGTTCTAAAGAAAAAAACCAAACACATCACTTGATTGCATTCTATTGTAGAGTTAATCTCCCATGCAGGGAAACGCTGAGGCGCTGGCCCCGCAGCCGCCAAGTAACAGACAGGACCGCAGACACTCCTGCTTGGGCGCTGCAGCAGCAAGAACTCGATTTTTCAGTTTTATACTCATGGATATCAGTTCCTACTAGTAGAGATCTTTGCATTGAGATCTTTGCATTGAGATCTTTGCTTTGAAATGTGAACTATGCCCATTAGAAGGAAACACCAAAGGTGGAAGGCACAGGTAAACCCAGACTTTACTTTTTTTTCTGACTGACTTTAAACACAATTCTTTGGCCCATAATTTGCTGCCCCTGGCTCTTTGGCCCATGCAGACGCCCACTATCTGGATCTTTCTTATGCCAGACACATGGATGATTTTTTTTCCCCCTCTTTCCTGTAAGTGAACCCAGGGTGGCAGTTACTGTAGCTTCCTTCTCCTTACAACCACCACTGTGGAATCCTGGAGCTCTTGTATTCTCTGTCTGTCATACTTAGATGCAAAGTCAGGCAAAATGGAGAGCAAAAGAGAGAAAGTTACCCAATGATAGAACACAGGCAAATGTATGGATGGGAGAAATGAGATTCAGGTGGTCAGGTTTGGTTTTGTTTTGTTTTCATGAAATAAGCATAATTTAGCCTCATTTTGTTTTAAAGAACCACACAATTCAGCATTTTTGTTCAGAACCGTCTCAGAGCTTTAAACATTGAAGAGGGAAAAACTTTAAAAGTTGAATATTAATAGTTTTTCCTTTTGTTTTATGTAAAACATCTCATTTATGCCACTGATTAGTATATTCAGAAACTGAAGGTTTTTGAAGGTTCTGCATTATCTATGTGCTTTGTTGGTTTGTTCTCTTTTTTTTTTTAAATAAGGAATACAACACTGTTCAGATGTGTTGTTTTGTTTGTTTCTATCTATATTGAAGCTTGAACTCAAGGGATGATACATCCCTTGGCTTTTTGCTTAAGACTGGAGCTCTACCACTGGAGTATTTCCAAAATTAATGGTGGTTAATTTTGATAAGAGTGTCTTCAACCTTGCTCCTGGGCTGCCTTTGAACTGTGATCCTTAATCTTAGCTTCGGGGTAGCTAGAATTACTGTCCTATGCCATAGGCTCCTGGCGAACTCTTTATTTGAGGCTTGAACTCATATCCTCTCACTGTTACTTAGTTTTCCTGCTCAAGGGTGGCTTCTACAACATGTGACACAGCTCCACCACCAATTCCATGTTTTTCTTATGACAATTATTTATTTTGTTTTTTGTTTTTTTTTTTTGTTGCCAGTCCTGGGGCTTGAACTCAGGGCCTGAGCACTGTCCCTGGCTTCTTTTTGCTCAAGGCTAGCACTCTACCACTTGAGCCACAGCGCCACTTCTGGCCGTTTTCTATATATGTGGTGCTGGGGAATCGAACCCAGGGCTTCATATGACTATGAGACAAGCCCTCTTGCCACTAGGCCACATCCCCAACCCCCAATTATTTATTTTGAAGCACAGTGAACAAACTTGTATTTTGTTGAAAAACAAAGGCTTAAGAAAAGGCAACGTTGTGAGTTGTTCTGTGCAAACAAGGATAAGGAACAAATTTTGTAGCTAGGCTGCCAGCTCAGTCTGGTTTCTTTGCTTCCCATTCCCCAGTTAGTGCTTGTCTTGTGACTTCACTTTTTATTCCTCATTCACTTCCCTTGGGCAGTGATAAACTGAGTGAGGCTGAGTTTCTGATAATTTACATGAGCAAGAGCTGACCCAGGGTACGAAATCTGTGGACAGAATCATTTTCCTTTGTGGTAAGCTTTAAGAGATGCTTAGATCATTGCAGCTTAGTGCTATTTTAGTACTGGTGTACTCATTTATTATATAAATAAATACCAAGAGCCTGTGAAAAGACAAACACATAAGTAGACCTTCACAGATAAATTTTCTCTTCCAATATTGCTTTCAATTATTTTGAGATATGAAGTCTTTGATTCTGTGTTAGAGGAGAAATTGTAAAGGATTTGACAATCTAGAGATATGGCTTAAAGTATATAAAGTTTTGAAGGTTTTATTTTCCTTTGAGCTCAGTTCCATACTTCAAGTAGACTAATTCTATAATACTGGTATGTAATTTAAACCTAATAATATATACTTAATACCAGCAAGCCAGAGAAATCTCTATGTGGTCTGTGGAAATTAAGGAACTCTATAGCTACCACAGGAAGGAATGTGAGATTCAGAGGAATGGGGTGTGCTATTCAGCTATCTCTTATTGTACAAACCCTGGAGACAGTCCCTGGACTTCCACATTTCAATTCTACGCAGACATATGTAGCTTAGCCTGTCCCCAGTTTCTGCAACTCTTTTCTTTCTTTTTCTTTCTTTTAATACTGACCAGGGGAGAATGCCTTGGAGGATATATAGACAGAAGATTGTTCCTGTGGCATCAAGACCAGTCAAGCTCCCACAATTGTGTTAGAAGAAAAGGAATAAATAAAGAGTATAGAACAAAAAGGATATCATTCTAGTTGAAGTTAACTGTTTTTGCTTAACATGAAACTATCAAGCATATTCTGGAGCAAGGATCCAGAATATGTAAACTCTACATACCAGTCTCTTAGTTTATCTACTTATAGTTGCTGGGAAATGATGCGGGGAAAACCAACTAGTGATGCAGGGAAAGCCCACTAGTGTTATATTTCTACAATCATGGTGATTATTTTTATGTCAACATGACTGTAATCATGTCTAGGTAAATCAATAGTGTCCACAGTAATAACTGGCTCAACCTCATTAGGCTCCACCTCACGAGCCCGCCCCTTGAGCCTGACTTCTGTGATATTCCCTGAGTCTGTGTGGGGGTTTTTGTATTGGGTAGACTACATACCAGGGGGTGCATCTATTCAAATTGTTAGTAGAGTCCACAGCCACAGTAGAGGCATATGCATAAAAGAAACAGGTATAGTAGAAACAATCTTTGTTTTCATTTTTTGTTCTTTGTGTATATTTTATCTTTAAGTAGTTGTACAAAGGAAATAGTGACCATCTTTTTCCCTCCCAGAGTCCAAGAAACCAAACCAATGGCTTAGTGTTTGTCTATTATAAGAAAGATAGTGTCATACATGGCCTTATTTTTTATCCTCATGTGTAATATGAGGTGTGTAGACATCACAGATCAACATTCCACATTTTTTTCTTGAAAGTAGTAAATGTCCCATGGGGATAGGGACAGTGATATGCTGTGACAGTGGTTGAGAAAATGGATGATTAGTAGTGACTAATCAAGGTCAGGCCACACCATCCAAACAAGGCTGTATGGAAGAAATCTCCTCTGTTGGATACCATAACTGCAATATCTGATCACATGAAGCATTCCACAAATGCTGGCTAAAAGGATGGGTGTCCAGGCATAATTTTTCAACCTGGTAGCAGGGCCTTCAGGACAGGAGGCCAACTTTGGTACCACAAAGTATTTTCCTTAGCTGGATCACAAGCCACGACCACAGGAGCAGAGTGCAAGAGAATTTGAAGTGACCAAGTTAGGAAGGACAGTCTCCTAATATAATAAGGGAGAACAGATGCATTCCCAGAGCGGCAAGCTACTCAGCCCCCGCTGAGTTGTCCCTTACCATGGGTTTCATGATGACAGTGTATATACAGCAGAACTCCCTGTCTATGTATCATCCTTGAGTGTATTGAATCTGAGTGCACAGCTTGGACCTCCATGTTCTATGGAGTCAGGGCCAAGCACATGGTAATTCCCTTATCTCTCTAGTTGCATTCACTTAATTCTAGTCTGCATTCTTAGAATCATCATAACCACTAACATTCGTGTGTGTGTGTGTGTGTGTGTGTGTGTGTGCATGTGTGTTCTGGCAGTGGAGATTGAATTTAAAGCACTAAATGGGCACTGTTCATGAGCTTACTGCTCAAAGCTAGTCCTCTACCACTTGAGCCACACTTCCACTTCCTAGGAATATACATCTATATTTTGTACCCATCAGGACAGCTAGGACTTGAAGGACCTTCTTATTTTCCTTCATTTAAATTGAAGACTGGAAACACCTATACTGTATGGGGCATTCTACCAGTGATGAGTAGATTTTGTTAGTGTAAACTATTGAGCTGTTTGTTGCTCCAAATATCACTTGCTTTGGTATTTCCTATTCAGCACAGTACTATTTACTAGGGAAGGCATTCTTTTACCTCTCATTGGAGTTGCTCTCATATTCTTTCCTATACCTTTTAGAAGCTTGCTTCTGCTTAGGTCTGGATTAAAGAAAATATATTATTATCTTTAAATAGTTGTAGAAAGGAGTTGCCATTCAACAAAGCAATTTATGAATACAGTGTCTCTTGATCAGTGTCACACCTTTCAACATTCTTACCCACTCTTCCCACCCCCTTCCTCATTTTTCTTAATTTTTTGGTTTGTATTGAGTTTTTTGCCATTTAACAATTTATGTATACTATATATTGATCTGTATCATCCCTTCAACGACTTCACACACCCCTCTTTGACCCAGCTCTTCCTTGTTTTTCTCAATTCTGTGGTATATACAATGCATTCTTGCCTTTATTCTATTCCCTTCCCCTATTCATTCCTCTGCTCTTCTTCCCTCTAGCAAATACCCATTTCCTGGTACTTATTTTGTTGGGCTTTGACTTTATCTTTCTAAAGAATTATACTATTTGCACTCTCTATATAGTCTATTATACTTCATTTAACCGTGTGCATACCACCTAGTATATTTACTTACAGATTTCTAGGCACATTCTAGCTACCACAAATGAGGGATACCCTGCAACCTATATTTATCTGGATCTGGCTTCATTCACTTAATATAATTTTTTCTAAATCTTTCCATTTCCTTATAAATTTCACAATATCATTCTAATGGATGAGTGTGTGTATGTGTATATATATATGTATATATATATACATATGTATGTATGTATATATAACATTTTCCTGATCCATTCATCCATTGATGAGCATCTGGGCTGATTCCATACCTTGGCTATGGTAAATAATGCTGCAATAAATAATGTTGTGCTGGAAGCTTTAGTGTATCCTTGTTTGTGCTCTATTGGATAAACGCCCAAGAGTGGAATTTCTGGGTCATAACTTTTTAAGGAACCTCCATACTGCTTTACCAGAGTGATTGAATAAACTTACTTTTCCACCAACAGTGTAATAGGGTTTCCTTTTGTCCACATCCTCCCCAGCATCTGTTCTTGTTAGATTTCTTGATAATGGGTATTCTAACTGGGGTAAGGTAGAATTTCAGTTTTGTTTTGTTTTCTATTTCCTTTAAGGCTGGAGTTGTTGAACATTTCTTCATGTGTCTATTGGCCATTCTTCTTCTGAGAAGCTACTCTTTGAGTCTTTAGCCCATTTATTAACTGAGTTGTTGTTTCTGAGAGTTTATTTTTTGAGGGTTTAATTTTTTAGACTCTAAGTATAGACCCTTATCTGATGTACAGCTGCTAAATATCTTCTCCCATTCTGTGATCTTTTTGCTTTGCTTGTTAGCTATTTCCTTTGCTGTGCAGAAATGTTTAAGTTTGATGTAATCTTGTATATAAGTTCTTTCTTTGATTTGTTGTGTTTCTAGATTTTTATTTAGAAAGTTTTGACCTATGCCCAGGGTCCCTAGTGTTTCCTTTACACTTTCTGGTAAAAGTTTCATGGTTTCCGGTATTATATTGAAGTCTTGGATCCATTTTGAATTGAGGCTGGTTCAAGGTGATATTTGGGGGTCTGGTTTCAGTTTTCTTCCTTGGATTTCCAGTTTTTCTGGCAGCATTTGTTGAAGAGGTTTTCTTCCAGCCTCTACTTTTAGCTCCCTTATTGAATATTAGATAGGTCTGTGGGTTCATTTCTGAATCTTCTGTTCTATTGGAACTCAGGCTTATTTTTGTGCCAGTACCAAGATGTTTTCATTACTATGGCTCTGTACTAAAGTCTGAAGTTTGGTTTTGTTATTCTTCCAACACTGTTCTCTCTGGTAAGGGTTGCTTTGCTAAGATCCTGAAGGGTCTATTGCTGTTCCATACAAAATTTTGGATTGCTTTCTCTATCTCACTCAAGAATTTTTTGGGCTGGGGATATGGCCTAGTGGCAAGAGTGATTGCCTCGTATACATGAGGCCCTGGGTTCAATTCCCCAGCACCACATATACTTTAGAAAATGGCCAGAAGTGGCGCTGTGGCTCAAGTGGCAGAGTGCTAGCCTTGAGCATAAAGAAGCCAGGGACAGTGCTCAGGCCCTGAGTCTAAGGCCCAATCCTGGCTAAAAATAAATAAATAAATAAATAATAAAAATAAATTAAATTTAAAAAAATAAAAGAATTTTTGGGGGATTTTGATGAGTATTGAACTGAATTTGCAAATTGTTTTTGGTAGTATTGCCATTTTCACTATGTTAATTCTTCCAATCCAGGAGCATGGAAGGTCATTCTATCTCCTTATATCTTCACTTTCCTTTTCCAAATTTTAAAGGTTGCAGAATGTTCCATATATTCCAAGCTTCTCCAGAGCTTTTGTCCTCAAGGGATGTTAGAGCTTGTCAAAGGCCTTTTCTGTATCTGTGAGATGATCATGTGGTTCTTGTCTTTGGTTCTGTTGATGTCTTGTATTAATATTTATTGAATTAGGTATATTTAACCAGCTTTGCATCCTCGATAAATACTGTTTGATCATAGTATGACTTTCTTGATTAGTTTCTGGATTTGTTTGGCCACTGTTTTGTTGTGAAGTTTTGCATTGATGCTCATCATGGAGATACATCTACATGGAGGTATGTCTAAAGTTCTCTTTTCTTGATATGTCCATATCTGGTTTGGGGATGAATGTAAAGCTGGCTTTGTGGAATGAGTTTGGTAGTGCTCCCTCCCTTTCCATTTCATTGAAGAATTTGAAAAGGACTGGTGGTAGTTCTCCTTTAAAGGTCTTATAGAATTCAGTTGTGAAACCATCAGATTTTCTTGGGAGGTCTTTTATTAGCAATTCAACTTCATTGCTCATGATGGGTCTGTTTAGTTGGTTGATATCTTCCTGGCTCAATTTGAGTATGTTTGTTTTCTCTAGGAACATATTCATTTCTGCCAGCTTCTCCACTTGTTTCCATAGAGGCTTACAGAGTATTCTCTTATAATATTCTGAATTTTGCTTAACTGTGGTGATACTTCCTTCTTCTTCTCTGATTTTATTTATTTGGGTGATTTCTCTTCTTTTCTTATTTAAGTTTGCTAGAGGCCTGTCAGTTTTGATAATTTTTTGTAAGAACTAACTTTTGTTGATTTCCAGTATGACGTTTTTACTTTCTAATTCATTTATTTCTGCTGTTATTATTTCTCTCCATTTACTGGTTTTTGGTCTGTCTTGTTCCTGTTTTTCTAAAGCATGAGTGTATTGGCTTGAAATTTTTCTAATTTGTTGATGTGTAACCACTTATGGCTATAAACTTTCTTGTGAGTACTGCCTTTGCTGTGTCCCAAAGGAGTTTTATTTTTTTGTCTTCATTTACATTGAATCTCAGAAACAATTGAATTTCCTTTCTTATCTCTTTGATGACCCAGTGATTATTTAGCAATGAATATTTTAGTGGACGTTAGTAGAGGTTTTTTGTTTTGTTTGTTTTCTGAAACAAATAAACACAATTTATTTTTCATTAACCTTAGGTCAAATAATTCAATATTTTTTATCCAGAATCTTCTATGACTCTGACATTTAAGAAAAATTCTTTAAAAAATAAATACTTCAGATATTTCAATGTTTGTTCAATGTCTCATGTATGCCATTGATTAGGCTGGTGCTCTATCACTTGAGCGAGAGCTATGTTTCCTGCTTGGGAGGTGGGGGGGAGGGCGTTAATTGTTGCTAGAGTGCCAAGGACTTTCCTTCTAGGTTGGCTTCCTCAGATTTTAGCCTCTTATGTAGCTAGGATTATTGACCTAAGCCATTGATCTGGACCTTGAACTCAGATCTTCTCACTGTTACTTGAATTTTTCTGCTCAAGGTTGGCTTCTACCACTTAAGGCACAGTTCCACTTCCAATTGCACACTTTTCTTGTGATGTTTACTTATTCTGAGGCATTGTGAACAAACTTAACTAGTTGTATTATGCTGAAAAAACCAAAGGCTCAAGAAAAGTCACTGCTGTAAGTTAAGCTGTATACCCAAGTGTATGTAACAAATTTTGTAGACAGCCCAGCTGTATCTGATTTATCTTTGCTTTCCATCTCCCAACCTTGTCTGTGACTTCTCTTCTTACATCTCACTGAGTTCCCATGGGCTATAGAAAAGTAGGTGAGGCTGAATTAATAATTATTTAAATTAGCACTGTGCTGTCTAGGACTTAGAAATCTATGGACAGACTCACTTTCTTTTGTGTTGAGCTTTTAAGCTGAGTACTGCTTTAGTACTGGTGTACTCTCTCATCATACAGAATCCTGAGAGCCTGAGCAAAGACAAGAGCATAGGTAGGCCTTTGAAAGGTAAATTTTGAAAGGTATTTTGAAAGGTAAAAGATGAATTTCTTCAATTCTTAAGATATTTCTTTCAATTATTTTGAGATATAAATTCCTTCAACAGTTCGGTACTGAATAGAGCTTGTTGGAGGAGAAATTGTAGAGGACTTGACAATCTAGATATGTGGCTTAAAGTATTTAAAGTTTTCACAACTTAGCTGTTTCATACTTCAGATAGACTACCTCCACAATACTGGCATGTAACTCAAAGCATACTTAATATCTGTGAGCCGGATCAATTGCTATTCGGCCCATGGAAAGGAGGGAAATCTATAACTACTACAAGTAAGAATATAAGATTCAGAATAATGTGATATGCTAGTCAACTATCTGTTATTATAAAAAAACCATAGAGACAATCATCTTATAAAAAGAAACTCTTTATTATTCATTTAACTGGTCGTGGATCTTGTATTCACGACTTTTTGCTCTTGTTAAGATTTTTCAATTAAACTGAAGCTCAATGCGTATTCTACAAAATTAAGAAAAATGAAGGAAGGAATAGGTGGAAGGGATGGGTGAGAATGTTGAAAGGGCTGACATTGAACAAGATCCATTGTATTCATAACTGCTTTGTTGAGTGGCAACTACTTTGTATAGCTACTTAAACATAATAAAATATATTTTAGTTTATGGTATATTATATTTAATTATGTATAAATGTATATATGACTGGGGCTCTACACCTTGAGCCATACCTCTTCCACTTCTGGCTTTTTCACTGATTAATCAGAGGTAAGCATCTCAGGGATTTGTCTTCTCAGGCTGGCTGACACCCACATAGCTCAGGATCCTGTGCATATTAGGATTACAAGCATGGACCACCAACCTGGGCTCAGAAAGGCTGGCTTTGGATGACTGGAGATTTCAACCCATGTTCATTTGGTCCTATTTCTTTTGGGCGTATGACAAGGGAGTACATTAGGGTAAGGAATGTGTGGTGGATCAAGCTGCTTACCCTCATGGCCTGCACAAAGGACAGAATGAGAGAGAGGGAAGAACAAAGACTGAGTTCCATTGTTAGTAACAAGGACATTCAATCCATGACCACAAGATGTCCCACTAGGCTCCATCTCCTGGAGGTACCACAGACTCTAGTACCAAGCTAGGAATTTTGCTTTTGACACATGGACCTTTGAGAACATTTAAGATCCAAATATAGCATGTAGTAAGGTGACTCTTTATAACCCAGTGATTTCTACATGTCAAAGTATTCACTTCCAACATTTACTTCTAGTAGTCATATGCTGTTTAGCTTGTCACTGTTTCCAGTTTCTGTAACTCTTTCCTTTCTTTTTATTTTTTTCAGGATTAGTCAGGGGAGAATTTATTGGAGAACATAAAGACAGAAGATTGTTCCTGTGGAAGCAAGACCAGTTAAGTTCCCACAATTTGTGTCAGAAGTAGAGGAGTAAATATGCCGACTAGAATAAAAAAGAAATCATTCCATTGAATGGAACTGATTTATCTTAACATCAAAGGATCAAGCATATTCTAGGGGCAAGGGTCTTATTGTAAAGCTCCACAAACCAATGTAGGGTCTACTTATAGTTGCTGGGAAACTGCAGGGAAAACCAACTAGCATTACCTTTGAACAATCATGGTTGTTATTCAAAAATGACTTTATTCCTGTCTAGTTAAGTCTATAGATTTGATTGGAAAAGAAAATAGGCTCAATGTAATGAGGCTGGACCTCACCAGTGTTTACTCCTGCACCTGGACTTCTGTGATACGCCTTAAGCTGTTGAGGGGTTTAATAGTGGGTAAGGAGGATACTTGTGCAAATTGTAAGCAGAGTCCATAGCAGCAGTAAAGGTACGTGCACAAATGGTCAGAGAACAATTATACCATTGTAATAACAACCATCTTTTCCCATCAGGAGTCCAAGGGACCAAACCTGACTTAGTGTCTGTCTTATAAGGAGACAGAATCATTCAAGGTCTTATTTTAGATGCTCATTTTTGACTTGAGGTGGTGACAATGTAGATGTACATGCAGTATTTATCTTGAAAATAGAAAATGTTCCATGAGGGGAGGGCAGTGAAGTGATACAGACATTGATGAGAAAACAAATGACCAGTAAGGCTTTGTCAAAGTCAGTCTACACCATTGAGCAAGACTGTACTGAAGACAGCTTTTCTGTTGGATGCCATGGCAGCAACTGCGGATGACTTGAAGCATTCCATAGATGTTGGCTAACAGGATGAGGGTCCTTGAGTGATTTTGAAACTGATAGCAGAGGAGCATGCACAGCAGGAGGCCAACTCTGGTACCCAAAGGTATTTTTTTAAGCTTACCTGGGCACAAGCCATGACCCCAGTGCAACATTACAAAGTGACTAAGTTAGGAAGACCAGAGTCTCCTAACATAGCAAGGAAGAGCTGACCCAATCACAGAGTGATGAGCTACTTAACCCCCACTGAATTGTCTCTTACCTTAGCTTTAATGGTTACAGTGTATATTGTAGCAGCATATTGAATCCACATATATAACTTGGACCTAATTGTTCTATATTGTAAAGGTCTACCACCAAGTTAAGTCTTTTCTCTGTATAGCTGCAGCCATTTAATTCTAACTTGCAGTCTCAGTATCTACTAACCACTAACATTACTCGTGTGTGTGTGTGTGTGTGTGTGCACGCGTGCATGCTCACATTCACAGGTACCAGCTTCAGAACTCTGGGCATGGGCGCTGTACTTGAGTTTCACTGCTCAAGCACAGTGCTCTACCACTTGCAGCCACATGCAGACCATCTACTCCTGAGGCCCTTCCGTATTCTTTTTGGTTTTAATTCAAGACTGGAAGTCCTTACCCCTATATGGTATGGAATTCTCTGCCAGTGATGGAAATGTTTTGTTGGTGTAAACTTGTTAAATGTTTGTTGCTCCAAATATCCCTTGCTGTTGTATTTTCTATTCACTACAGTGCAACATACTATGAAGGCATTCTTTTACATCTCCTTGGGAGTTGCTCCCATACAAAAGCCTACATTTTATCATACCTTTTAGAAACTTGATTCTGCTTAGGTCTGGGTTTTTTTATATTAACCATAACTAACTTTGTTCCCAATCTAAGTTTGTGGCTTTTTAGCTTTGAAGTACAAGACCAAGAAAGCGTTTTCTAGTCTCTGATAGATTTATGTCACATTTCATATGCTTCAGTCATGTTTATGAAAATTCAGACCCTTTGTCCTTTAGGAACGAATACGTTCATACATTCTGAAAGATTAATTTATAATATAAAGTCAAGCTTTGCATGTGTCTAATGATAAGTTGTCAAATTGTGTTATGCTAACACTTTTTTCTATTTAGCAATTTACTAATACTAGCCTTTTTTAATTAGGGGAAAATTTTCAGAATTGTAAATGTTTGTGGATTTAAGATTGGTTGGAATATGTCTTTTCTGAAATTGTTAAAACTAGTGCTCTGTCTTTTTGTCAGTTCATTTATTCTTTCCTTCATTTTTTTAATTACTCTGACTTTATCAGTGCATCCAGTTATAAAATATTTGTGATGATTATTAACTGAATGTGAGGTACATTCAGAAATTAGAAACCAGCCAGATGCTGGTGGCTCATGCCTGTAATCCTAGCTCCTTAGGAGGCTGAGATCTGAGGATCAGTATTTCATGCTAGGTTGTATAGACAAACTTATGAGACTCTTATCTCCAATTAACTGGAGAAATGGCAGGGGTGGAGCTATAGTTTAAGTGGAAAGGTGCTTACTTTGAATGAAAAAAGCTCAAGTACAGCACCCAGGTTCCTGAGTTCAAGTCCTACTACAAGCACAAAAAACTAGCATAGAATCGCAGCACAATTTGTCATAGCTAAAATATGGAACCAACCCAGATGCCCCTCCGTAGATGAATGGATCAGGAAAATGTGTACATATACACAATGGAATTTTATGCCATGAAGCCGTAGCTTCTTTTGTTGATGATCCTCTTGTATCCCCTTCCTGTGGTTGTCCCTGTGCTATCACTGTATCTCATCTGAGTACCCTGGATATTGTATATACTGGTATTAGAACCAGAGAAGGGAAAGGGAATATCAAAATCGAGAGACAAAGGATAAAAAGACAAACGACTCCAAAAGCAATACTTGCAAAATCATTTGGTGTAAAACAACTGAACAACTCATGGGGGAGAGAGGATAAGGGGGAGGGGGGAGAGGGGAATGAGGGAGAAGGGGTAGCAAATGGTACAAGTAACCATGGCCTAACCTATGAAATTGTAACCCCTCTGTACATCACTTTGACAATAAATAAGTAATTATTATTTAAAAAAAAAAAAGAATGAGACCTGAGTTCAAACTCTGATACCAGCAATAATGATGAAGATGATGATAACAATAATCTATTATATAAGTATATCATATTTTTTACCATTTTGGTTTTGTTTTAAGTAAATATAACTTTAAATAAATAACTTTGAATCCACAAAAAAACTAGCATAGGAGTGTTTTCTTTTTGGTAATGAACTATTATGTCACTCAATTGTACACTTGAAAATATTGAATTTGATGAATTATATCCAAGAAATAATTTTTCAATGCAATTTAGTAATTTTCCCTTGATGATCCTCTACCCTATCTCCTTCTTCTACTCTATACGTCTTTCCTGTCTTCTCTCAGTCCCCACCACCCACTCTTCCTCTAGCTGTGCCTTGAGTCATCTCTGCAGTTGGGCCCAGGCCCTTGAAGCGTGGAGGGTGACTCACTGTGCATATGTAAATGCCACTCTCCTTAGGAATTGACACCAGGACCGGATATTTCTCATGCAGTTCATTTGCTAGGAATGACTGAAGGCAGCACCCACTAAGATGAGCAGGGTAGAACGCAGCTCCTCATTTAGTATTTAGGGCCCTTCAGATGTTTGATCTCTTCCCCAGGAAGCACTAATTATTCTACTAGGAAACCAAATTGGACACCTAGGGGCACTGTGCTCTCTGAGCACTTCCGATAGTCAGGCCTCCAGTGAAGGCCTTGAACCTTTGAAAGGTGATCCTAGCCTACTGCTGAGTGTCACTAGTCAAGTGGAACAGTGATACTGGCTTTGTGTGTTTGAGGAACTGAAGAAGTACTTCTTGCAGCCCTGTGCATAGTGTGGTGAATAAGTGGTCATTTATGGTCAGGCCATCTTGTGGGTAGACTGCTGCTGTAATTCACTTGGCTAGGCCCCAGATTTGCCACTGTTCCTAGGATGACGATGACCCCTTGACTCTTCTATGGTATACTTCCCCCATGTTATGTGTTTGCTTTACCACTTCTAATCTTAGATAATTCAAATATGTTGGATGTACTGAATCTTACTTCCTATGTGATGGTGTGTGTGTGTGTGTGTGTGTGTGTGTGTGTGTGTGTGTGTATTTGGGCTTGAGCTCATGGCCAGGTAGATCTCTCTTAGCTTTTTTGCTTAAGGCTGGTATTATTAACACTTGAGCCACAGCTTCACTTTTCACTATTTGCTTCTTAATTAGCAATAAGAATCTCATGGGTTTGTCTGTGCAACCTAGAATGAACTATGATCCTCATATCTCAGCCCCCTTAATAGCTAGGATCACAAGCATTAGCTACTGATCTCTAGCTTTTTTTATTAGGTGGGTTATTAAGACAGGTTTCTATTCTCTATGAGAGATGTTTTCACATTTCTCAGGGCAATCAAGACCTACTTTCTGCTCTTTTAGCATTTTTAAAGTTTTATTCTTTGAACTCAAAACTCAGACTTTATATCTTACTTCTGCCATTAGCCCATTCATGATTCTTCATATAAGCTTATATAAGCTTTGTCCTTTCCCTTTTTTTTTTTTTTTTGGCCAGTCTTGGGCCTTGGACTCAGGGTCTGAGCACTGTCCCTGGCTTCTTTTTGCTCAAGGCTAGCACTCTGCCACTTGAGCCACAGCGCCACTTCTGGCCGTTTTCTGTATATGTGGTGCTGGGGAATTGAACCCAGGGCCTCATGTATACGAGGCAAGCACTCTTGCCACTAGGCCATATCCCCAGCCCCGTCCTTTCCCTTCTTGAACCATATTCTCCCACCCAGCTTTCAATATCTTCTTTCCAATATAGTCTTTGATCCCCACCTCTACCCCAAAACAACTCCTTTTCATACTCTGGCCTCTGTTCCAGAGTGATGGGATTTGATACTACTGTCCCAGTAATGTAAGGCTTCCCCATGGAATTGATTGGAGGCTGAAATCTTGGAGTAGATACTGGTTTTGAGGTCTGGTTGGTAACTGGAGCTTGTTCCTAGCAATCGAAACAGGCTTGTGCTGGAGAAAAGTGACAGATGATGTTTGTAGGGCTCAGCCTCAGGCCTAGCAACAGCAGACTGAGACACACTAGACTGGGGAGTGTTGGTCAATTCCTGTGTACTGGTTGCAATTGGCTGAGTTGTTTTGGTGGAACCTATAGAATTTTTGTTGACAGTAGCTGGTTGAGATAGGCTGATGTAGGAGGTTGAGCTGTGTTAGAACAAGGTCTAGCAGGGAAAGGTACAGTGGGCCTCTGGGAGGCCAGTGACTGTGGCCTGTGAGAAACAGGTCAAGCTTGAGGCTTCTCTGGGGTTGATAAAGGCAAAGGAACCAACTTGACCTTCCCAGATGGAAGAAGCTGATCCCAGCATGGTGATGGACACTGGCTTTCACTCCTGTCCCTTTTCTTGGCTGGAATAATATTAGAACCTTTGCCCTTGTGTGAAATACCCAGATGTGATTTCTTAGCTGGGGTAAACTTGGTGCCTTGAATGGTGCTTGCATTTCTTAAGATCTTGTGGGAACAGAACTCCCTTTTCTTCTCATTTTTCTTCCCTAATGCATGAAAACCTACACTGACTCCCACATCTACACACATAGGTTGGTGCAGGGCCTTTGGAAGGTCTCTTAGATAAAGTCCTGTTGACTTTTCTCTAGTGCTTCATCTTGGGAGTGCTTGTCTTTTCTGTGTGGCCTTTGTTCCCTGACAGCTTCTTTTCTTCACCTTTTTTGGGGATGTTTTATCTGATCCTTTTGGGCTTTTTCATCCTTTTTATTCTTTCCTGCCTATGGACCTTGGTTTTGCTGGTCCTTCTGGTTGCAGATTCCAAGATTTACTGGTAGAATGCTTGGCTGTGTTCACCTTTTCTTCCAACAAGCACTCTGGTTCTGGCTTTAGGCCTTTGGAACTCCATCAACACTCTCAAAGGCTGCTTGCTACCTTTGAACTGCACCTCTCAATGCAAGAAGATTAGGGAAAATTTAATTATTATTCTCACAAACCAAAATTTAACTTTTATTCCCACAAAGAAGAAACAAAAAGCCATCTCAAATAGGAATTAATTACAGTGTGATGGATTTGGGACAATTGAAAAGCATGGCCTGGGTGTGCTGTGGGCGTCACATAAGTACAGCACAGATAACCATCATACCGTTCCATATTTCCTTCATTTACAGCAGTACTGAGGTTGGAACTCATGTCAAAGTAGATCAGTTCTCTACCACTTGAACCATGTCCTCATCCCTGTCTGCCTTACTTAGAGTCTGAAAATGGCAAGAACTAAGGGAAGATTGTGCTTAAGATTCAGGACTAGATTCATCCCAGGGATGCAAAGTTGGTTTAATATACGCAAATCAATTAATGTAATCCACCACATCAACCGGAGCAAGGTAAAGAACCACATGGTTTTATCTCTGGATGCGGAAAAAACGTTCGATAAAATCTAGCACCCATTTATGCTAAAAGCCCTGGAAAAACTGGGATTCCAGGGAACATTCCTGAATATAATCAAGGTAGTTTATGACAAACCAACAGCAAGCATAACTCTAAATGGTGAAAAACTAAAGCCATTCCCTTTAAAATCAGGAACAAGGCAGGGATGTCCACTCTCTTCCCTGCTCTTCAACATAGTACTAGAATTCCTAGCCAGAGCAATTAGGCAAGAAGAAAATATAAAGGGGATCCAAATAGGAAAAGATGAAGTTAAACTTTCTCTCTTCGCAGATGACATGATCCTCTACCTAAAGAATCCCATAGACTCTACCCCCAAGCTACTAGAGCTGATCCAAAACTTTGGCAAAGTTGCAGGATATAAAATAAACCTTCAAAAATCAACGGCCTTTCTCTATGCTAACGACCCGAAGACCGAGGCTGAAATCAGGAAAGCAACTCCTTTTGCAATAGCCCCCCCAAAACATAAAATACCTAGGAATAACCTTAACCAAAGAAGTGAACGACCTCTTTGATGATAACTTTAAAAGCTTGAAAAACGAAATTAAGTCAGAACTAAGGAAATGGAAAAACCTCCCATGCTCCTGGATTGGGAGGATTAATATAATCAAAATGGCAATATTGCCAAAGGCTATCTACAAATTCAATGCAATACCCATTAATATCCCAACACCATTTTTTAATGAAATAGAGGAAGCAATCCAGAAATTCATATGGAACAATAAAAGACCTAGAATAGCAAAAACAATCCAAAGCAGAAAGAACAGTGCTGGAGGAATTACAATACCCAACTTCAAGCTGTATTATAAAGCTATAGTAATAAAAACAGCTTGGTATTGGCACCAGAACAGGCCTGAAGACCAATGGAACAGAATTGAAGACCCAGAAATGAACCCACAGAACTACGCCTACTTAATCTTTGATAAAGGAGCTAAAACAATAGTATGGAAGAAAGATAGCCTCTTTAACAAATGGTGCTGGTAAAACTGGCTCAACACATGCAACAAACTAAAACTAGATCCTTATATATCACCCTGCACCAAAATCAATTCCAACTGGATTAAAGACCTCAAAATCAAAACAGACACCCTGAAAACACTAAAGGAAGGAGTAGGAGAAACACTTGGGCTCCTTGGCGCAGGATGGAACTTCCTTAACAAAGACCCAGAAAGGCTACAAATCAAAGAAAGGTTGGACAAATGGGACTGCATCAAACTGCAGAGCTTCTGCACGGCAAAGGACATAGCTTGCAAGATAAACAGAAAGCCCACAGACTGGGAGAAGATCTTTACCGGACATTCAACAGACAAAGGCCTCATATCTAAAATATATGCAGAACTAAAAAAAATTACCTTCTTCCAAAACAAAACCACAAAGAACCAATAGCCCCCTCATCAAGTGGGCTAAAGACTTACAAAGAGACTTCTCTGATGAGGAAATGAGAATAGCCAAGAGACATATGAAAAAATGCTCTACGTCACTGGCCATAAAAGAAATGCAAATCAAAACAACATTGAGATTCCATCTCACCCCACTAAGAATGTCATATATCAAGAAAACTAACAATAAAAATTGTTGGAGGGGATGTGGCCAAAAGGGAACCCTACTTCATTGTTGGTGGGAATGTAAACTGGTTCAGCCACTCTGGCAAACAGTATGGAGATTCCTCAGAAGGCTAAATATAGAACTCCCCTATGACCCAGCAGCCCCACTTTTGGGTATCTATCCAAAAGACCACAAACAAAATCACAGTAATGCCACCAGCACAACAATGTTCATCGCAGCACAATTTGTCATAGTGAGAATCTGGAACCAACCCAGATGCCCCTCAGTAGACGAATGGATCAAGAAAATGTGGTACCTATACACAATGGAATTTTATGCCTCTATCAGAAAGAATGACATTGTCCCCATTTGTAAGGAAATGGAAGGACTTGGAAAAAATTATACTAAGTGAAGTGAGCCAGACCCAAAGAAACATGGACTCTATGGTCTCCCTTATTGGGAATAATTAGTACAAGTTTAGGCAAGTCATAGCAGAGCATCACAAGAGCCCAATAGCTATACCCTTATGAACACATAAGATGATGCTAAGTGAAATGAACTCCATGTTATGGAAACAATTGTTATATCACAGTTGTAACTACTTTCAACGTCCCATGTGTATCTGTAGCTTCTATTATTGATGATGTTCTTGTATCACCTTCCTGTGGTTGTACCTACACTATCTCTGTAATCTTATCTGAGTATATTGGAATCCATGTATACTGGTATTAGAACTAGGAAATTGAAAGAGAATACCAAAATTGAGAGACACAGGGTAAAAAAAGACAAACAACTACAAAAGCAATACTTGCAAAACTGTTTGGTGTAAGTGAACTGAACACCTCATGGGGGGAAGGGAAAGGGGGAGGAGGGCGGGGGTATGAGGGACAAGGTAACAAACAGTACAAGAAATGTATCCAATGCCTAACGTATGAAACTGTAACCTCTCTGTACATCAGTTTGTTAATAAAAATTTGAAAAAAAAGATTCAGACTAAAAACACTACCTATCTATAAACTCACCACAATTCAGCTATGGTTTAACCTTTCTTTGGGATGCTAATCCTATACTTTTTTTACACTCGGTATTTACCTTGAAAATCAGTTTCTGTGATGAATTGAGCAGATAGAGAGTAGTAGACTCCAGAGGTGGAGATCAGTGGTAGAACATTTGTGGGATGAACCTCTTTGAGTATCATCACTGTTTCAGGTTGAGGGGCAGAGATCCTACTCCTTGTGTATGACACAGAGCCATATAACTACAGGCAGAGACCAAGTTCTACAGATAGCAAAGACCCCAGTGAGTTTAAATTATAGTAATTGTCTTGGTTTCCATCATAGTAGGAAAGTGACAGTCTATTGAATCTGAGATGGTGTCTCCTGAACCAGACTAGCAGACAGTGATGGATACAGAGGGACTATGGCATTGGCATCTGTATACCGGGATGTTATAGTCATTGAGGAGACTGCTATGCCCTGGTCAATGAGAGTTACTGTGAAGTCTCCATGTGCAGATGCCTTCTTTTCTTTGTTTTCCAAATAATCCTGTACAAAAGCTCTGGGACATGAGGAAGCTGAAGTGGAGATGTGGTTCTAGCCAGTAACTCCTGACAGCATGGGTGTGCTACAATGTTGATAAATGTAGGCACTCCTCATGAGTGTCTAGAAAGAGATGCCAAAGGTTTATGGCAGTGGCCATGCTGATGAGATGGCTGGAGTCAAGACTCTGGACAAGTTGCAGACATTTCCAGTTAGAGAAATAGCATCGCTTACCACAAGAAGTGAGAGCTGCAGCAAGTTTTCAGCTCCAAGTACTGATATTGGAAACTGTATTCAAGAGGCAAGAGGGTGATGGAAAAATGGATGAGATCGACAAACTCACTTTATTTGGTAAAGAGTATTGTTTTAAAGTTGCTATGACCAGGAATTATCTAATACCAAAAGTCATGGACATACCATTAATAAGGTTAGAATGCCTGTAAGAGCTGGAACACAATTGATTTTTTCTAGATGAACTGCCTTTCTTCCATCGTGGGTAACAGAAGACCAACATGATCTGGTTCCTATGGCTAGAAGCAGCCTTCTCCCTTCCTGCTCTCTCCCTGAGTCTGTAATTGCACTAACTCATACCTCATAACTTCCTAGCATGGAAGCATTTTAGAACTAGGATATTCTTAGAGAACTTATACCATCATCATTTCAGGAGTGAGGAAACTGAATCAGAGCTCAGCCTGATGAGTTTAAAGTACTTCTTTCACATTATTAGTACCAGGTTGCAGAGTCTAACTCCCTTTCCAAGAGTCTGTGGTCTGAGCAAAGAACAGAAACCTGAACAAATAGAACCTTTTGTATAGGTGGGCTATTGTTGTTCATTACAAAATTGTGCTACTGTTTTCATTGTTATTGTTGATATCTTACCTTGTGCCATTCACACATATTATAGAGTTCGTTTAAAACAGAGATCAGTTGCTGAACAAAGGGGCAATATTTAGCCTCTAATCCAAAATCAAAATGATTGAGAGTTTCTCAAGAAATGCTTTTCTCAAAAAAACTGTGAAACTTTATGAGCTTCTAGTTACTTATCATTAATATATTAAAAACAATAATAGTAATAATGATAATTGTGATAATAACAGTGATAATGAATAAAAGTAGCATATTATACATGACTGTATGGAGGAAGCTACAGTAAGTTCTGAAAAGTTAGACAAAATTTTAAAGTATATAGACATATAGAACTAAAAATGTAAAGAGGCTAAGAATTTAGATACATGTCAAGCACTCAAATATATTTACTAATAAATGAAGTTATGTTATGATACATACAATATTATGAAAATGAGTATTATCTACTTCATTTTAGCCAAAAGTCAGCACAAAAGTAGAAGGTGATTTTGAATTAAGAAAAATATTTTTGTTATTGTTTTGTCCCAGGCCCCTGGGTATTGTCTCTACAACTTGAGCCATATCTCCACTTCTGACTTTTCTGTGGTTAATTGAAGATAAGAGTCTCACCTACTTTCCTGCCCAGTCTAGCTTTGAACTACAATCCTAAGATCTCAGCCTTCTGAGATCTCTAGCCTTCTAGCTAGGATTATAAGCATGGTGCCCCACTAGATTTTGCATTCTTACATTCATGGATGTCAACTCCTAGAAACATGAGTCTTCTTTTCTTTGCTCTAATGCTTTGAAAATGTTTTCTGCCCACTAGAAGCAAATATCAGAGAGCTGGAAGGCCCAGTTGCCTGCAGACTATCTTCCTCCTGACTTTGAACACAGTTCTTTTGCCCATTATTTGCTATCCCTGGCTTCTTGGACCATGCAGACAACTGCTGTCTGGTTCTTTCATATGGCAGAAACATGGAGGATGTTGTCTCTCTTCTTCTGTAGGTAAAACCAGTTATTGTAGCTTCCTTCCCCTTACAAACAACCACTATGGAATCTAGGGCCTCTTGTGTTCTCTGTCTACCATGCCTGGGTGCAAAGTCAGGCAAAATGGGGAGCAAAATAGGGAAAGTACAGATTTTTAGAGCACAGGGAAAGTGAGAAAATAGGAGATAAGAGATTTGTGTGGAGGGTGGTGTTGTTGCTTCTAAAACAAGTCAATATAGTGTAGCCTTATTTTGTATTAACAGATCATATAATTCAGTATTTTTGTTCTGAAACTTCTATGAACCCTGCACAGTGAAGGAGAAAAATCTTAAAAATGAAATATTTTCTTAAGATCTTCATATATGCTGGCTATTAGGCCATTGTCTGAAATAGAGCTGCCAAAAAATCTCGTCTCATTTTGTAGGCTGCCTATATTTAGCTTGTCCTTTTCCATGCAGAAATAGTTTGATGGGATCCCAGTTATCAGTTCTTTCTTTGACTTGTTGAGCCCCTGGAGCATTACTCAGAAAGTTATTGCCTATGTTGAGAAGTCCTAGTGTTTCTCCCATGTAGTTTCATAGTTTCAGGCCTTACATTGGTTTCTTTGATTCATTTTGAATTGACATTAAGATAACAGTTTGCAGCATGTGGATATCCAGTTTCCGCAACACCATTTGTCTTTTTCCATCCTATGTTTTTTGCTCCGTTGTCAAGTACTACTTGGCTATAGGCTGTGGGTTTATTTCTGTGTCTTCTATCCTGTTCCATTGGTCTTTGGGCCTGTTTTTGTGCCAATACTAAGTTGTTTGCATTATGATAGCTCTGTAGTAGGTCTGAAATCTGGAATTGTTATACCACCAGCACTACTTTCTCTGCCTAGGACTGCACTTGCAATTCAGGGCTTTCTGTGGTTTCGTATGAATTTTTGGATTGTACTCTATCTCAGTGAAGGATACTTGGATTTTTGTGGGTATTGCATTGAATTTAATCTAATTAATAAACTTACAAATAAGCTAAATAAAGGCTTTTCTGAAGAAGAAGTAAAGATGTTTAATAGATCCACAAAGAAATGCTCAACATCTCTGGCTGTGAAGGAAATATAAATCAAAACAACACTGAGGTTACATCTCATCTCAGAATGGCCATCATCAAGAATACAAATAATAACAGATGCTGTCATGGGTGTGGGTGGAAAGGTAACCTACTAACTTGTTCAACCACTATGGAAAGCAGTAGCAAGATTCCTCAAGAAACTAATCATACAACTATCCTACAACCCAGTAATGCTAATCTTGGACATTTATCCAAAAGATTCCAAACAAAGATACAATAAAGCCACCTCTATAGATTTATAAAATGTGGTATATATACACATCCATTAGAAAGAATGATATCACATCCTTTGCAAAGAAATGGATGGGTTTGGAAGACATCATATTAAGTGAAGTAAAGAGACAGAGGATAAAAGTTTTCTTTCATATGAAAAGCTAGAACTAATTTATAAATGTACTAGTAAACACTTTGTACTATATGCAAGTGTACACAAATGTATTAACAAAATATGGTATTTTCAGGCAAGAATTCAAACAGCATCATTCCTTAGAAGGGATAGCTCACAGTCCAACAAAATGCACATTAAGAAACAGGTACTCAAAAGGTGGAGGGTAGAGTTAAGAGGAAGGTATAGACAAATGAAGGGGGAGAGAATACAGTAATAAAATTTAATGCATAACCTATGAAATTTTTAAAAATGGAGTGAAGGGATAAGGTTGGAGGGATGGGGAAGAATGATGAAAGGGTAACATCAAGATTCATTGTACTCATAAACCGAAGTGTTGAATGCTAACTTCTTTGTACAACTTGAAGATAATAATAAATATTTATAATTTTTCATTCTGTTTTATGCCAAATGTTTCATTGATTAGCTTTATTATCTTGTAGACTATAGATTGCTGTCAAAAATTCTCTTTCATCCACCCAGCTTTCTTTGTCCTATTTTTAAGAATTTTAACACAGTTAAGATATTTTATATCGTTTTCTGATACTAAAACTTGAACACAGAAGTTGGTTATGTCCCTTAGCATTTTGCTCAAGTTTGATACTCTAGCAGTTGAGCCAATCTTCTTGTCCAATATTTTTTGGCTTAATTGGAGATGGGAGTGTCATAGACTTTCCTGATGGACTGGCTTTGAACTTATAGGTCTGGGCCACTAGGACCTGGCAAACTATTTGGAGAAGGGTTCGGTATTGAGATGAACTAAGATCCTCTTGTTATTGCTTGGCCTTTTCTGCTCCAATGGGCTTCTGCTTCTCGAGCCACAGATCTACTTCCAATTGCATGTTTTTCTCACACAGATTTATTTTAAGGCACAGTGAATAAACTTGGATTTTGTTGAAAACAAAGGTTAGTTATGCTGTGCATGCAAGGGCAAGAAACACATTTTGTAGCCAGCCAGCCAGCTTTGGTTTGTCTTTTTTTTTTTTTTTTTCCATCCCCTGGTTAGTCTCTCTCTCTTTTTTTTTTTGGGGGGGGGGCCAGTCCTGGGCCTTGGACTCAGGGCCTGAGCACTGTCCCTGGCTTCCTTTTTGCTCAAGGCTAGCACTCTGCCACTTGAGCCACAGCGCCACTTCTGGCCGTTTTCTGTATATGTGGTGCTGGGGAATCGAACCCAGGGCTTCATGTATACAAGGCGAGCTCTCTCGCCACTAGGCCATATCCCCAGCCCCTGGTTAGTCTCTTGTGACTTCTTTTCTTGGTTCTCACTAACTTCTTTTGGGATATAGAAAAGTGAGTGAGGCTGACTTGTTAATGTCTTAAATGAGCACTGGGCTGGCTTAGTGTAGGAAATTTATGGACAGAATCACTTTCCTTTGAGATAAGCTTTTAGGCATGCTTAGATCATTCTAGCTAAGAACGGTTTTAGTGCTGGTGTACTCACCCATCCTACATAACACCAACAGAGGCATGCCTTCCAAAGATAAAATTCTTTATCTTTTCCAATATTGCTTCCAATTATTTTGAGATATGAATTCTTTCAGCGATTCTGGGCTGAGTGAAGCTTGTTTGAGGAGAAGCTTGTTTGTGCAGGACTTAACAGTGTAGTGATGTGGCTTAAAGTGCATTCTGTTTTCAAGAGTTCATTTCCCTTTTAGCTCAGTTTCATACTTCAAGTAGACTACTTCCATAATTATAGTATGTAATTCAAAGTTAATAATATATTTAATACCTACAAGCCAGATCAATTCCTAGTTGGTCTATGGAAACCTATAACTACAGGAAAGAATGTAAGATTCAAAGATGTGTAGGCTGCAAGTCAGCTATTTGTTCTTGTACAAACTCTGGAGACAGACTATAAATAGAAAATTTTTATTATTTATTTAACAAAGTTTAGGGTTTGAGCTGGATGCCGATGGCTCACACCTGTAATCTTAGATACTCAGGAGGCTGAGATCTGAGGATCACAGTTCAAAGCCAGCCCAGGCAGGAAAGTCTGTGAGACTCATCTCCAATTATCCTCCAGAAAACTGGAAGTGGTGTTGTGGCTCAAAGTGCTAGACTGCCAGCCTTGAGCTGAAGAGCTCAAGTGTTCAAGCCCCACACTGACAAAAGAAAAAAAATACTAGGGTTTGAACTCAGGAACTGCTACTCTTTTTTTTTTTTTTTTTTGGTCAGTGTCACTTCCAGGAACTCTTAACTCTTGATGAGCTTTTTTGACTAGGACTAGGGCTCTATAACTTCAGCCAAATCTCCACATCTGGCTTTTTGGCTGATTAATTGGTGATAACAGTCTCAGGGATTGGTCTGCTCAGGCTGGCTTTGAAGCAAAACCCTATTATCAGCCGCTACCAGTATGGATTAGAAAAAAATTATTTTGGCTGATAGTACTGGAAATTTCAGTCCATATTTAGTTGACCCCATTGCTTTGAGCCTATGACAAGGAAGCATATCATGGTAAGAAATGTGTGGTGGAGCAAGCTCCTTATCTCATGGACTACACAAAAGAGAAAGGGAAGAGCAAGGGCTAGGTTCCCTTGTTCCTAACAAGGACATACAACCAATGTCCAGAAGACTTCCTGCTAGGCTCCATCTCCTGAAGATTCCACCACTCCCAATAGCACCAAGTCCGGAACTGAGCCTTTAACACACAGGTCTTTAAGGACATTCCAGAACCAAATATAGCATGTGATAAAAATTACTTTTTATAGCCATGCAACTAATACATGTTAAAATATTGACATGTTGATAAACTGTTTACATGTTGATAAACTCTTTACATTTTGGGGTTACTATATGCCTATCAAATACTTTTGCAAGTTGCAAAAGATTATTTTGTAACTTAGTGTGAAGCTTTGACTGTCCCTAACTGTAAGTTGTGAAACTGTGTTATGCTAACTTTATTGTTTCTTTTTCTAATTACCAATCTACAAATATTGGCCTATTTTCAATTATGGGGAAAATTTCCAAATTGTAAGTGTCTGTAGATTTAAGATTAGCTTCAATTTTTTGTTTGTTTGTTTTTGGCCAGTCCTGGGGCTTGGACTCAGGGCCTGAGCTCTGTCCCTGGCTTCTTTTTGCTCAAGGCTAGCACTCCACCACTTGAGCTACAGGGCCACTTCTGGCCCATTTCTGTATATGTGGTGCTGGGGAATTGAACCCAGGGCTTCATGTATATGAGGCAAGCTCTCTTGCTACTAGGCCATATCCCCAGCCCGATTAGCTGGAATTTAAGCTGGAATTTGATTGTTTTAAAGGTAGTGGTCTTTTTTTTTTTTACCCATTTGTTCATTTATTTCTTTAATATTGATTTTTCTATCAGCTTATCCAAAAATTTTTTGTGAAGATTATTCACACTGAATATGAGGTACATTCAGAAGTTAGAAACTAGCCATGTGCTGGTGGCTCATGCCTATAATGCTAGCTCAACAGGATCCTGAAGCTCTGAGGATCGTGGTTTGAAACCAACCCAGGCTTAAAAGTTGGTGAGACCTCTAATTCACCAGCAAAAATTTGGAAGTGGAGGTATGGCTTAAGTGGTAGAGTGCCAGCCTTGAGTGGAAAAGTGAAGTAAGAGTTAAGAGGCTCTGGGCTCAATCCCCCAGAACCAGCACATGCATGTGTGCATGAGCACACACACACAGAATTAGTAACCAACAAAAATTAGTTTTAAAAATTTGCTACCATAATCATCTCAAATTTGGGCTGTAATTTGGTATACTCTTCTATCTCCAGACATGCTAGCTAGCCTTTATTCTTTCACTTGTAACAAAATTAAATTTTCCTAACATATGGAAAAACTATACCTAATACCTTGTGGAAATCTTGGGCTTGGGCTCCACTTTTTTTCCTCTCATTTGGGAAAGTTTTGTTTTCGTATTTTGTCTGTCAGTTGTGGGGCTTGAACTCTGGGCCTGGGCACTGTCCCTGAGTTCTTCAGCTCAAGGCTAGTACTCTACCACTTAAGCCACAGCGTCACTTCCACTTTTCCTAGTAGTTATTTGCAGATAAGTGTCTCATGGATTTTCCTGCCCAAGCTGGCTCTGACCTGCAATCCTCAGACCTCAGCCTCCTAGTGAGTAGTTAGGATTACAGCCGTGAGCCACCGGTGTCCTGCTGAAGGAGTATTTTTAAATGCCCAAATGCATGCCGTCCACTTTTCCCTATCATCTGGTCTGTGATAGGAGCCTGCTACGATTTGGACTGTAAATGTGAGTGGATGTTGGTACATTTCAAGGGGTAATTAGCATTTTCAAAATGGTTTAAGCCTGTGTATCTATCATTCTTCAAATTCCACTTCCAAGAACTTAGTATTGTATATATGCATAAAGATATTTATACTCAGCACTGCTTATAACAAAAGACCAGAACTAAAGCAAACAAAACAACCTTGAAAACAACTAGATGTCTGTGATACTTTCGTTGTGTCACTTACAATCAATGAAATGCCCTGTGGCCATTATATAGAATGTTGCTCTCTCCTTATCTACATCTCTTCATATAAAGAAGTATATTTATACTGAGAAACATCATTATTCTAGAATATTGTATGAATATGCTGTTTTGTGTAAAAACTGGGTAAACATATTTGAAAATAAGTCTGTACTCAGATGCAATTGGCACACAGCTGTAAATCCTAGCTACTCAGGAGGCTGAGGTCTGAGGATTAGCGGTTCCAACACAACTCGAGCAGGACTGTTATCTCCAATTAGCCAGCAAAAAGTTCTAAGTGGAGCTATGTATGGCTCAAGTAGTAGAGCACCAGCCTTGTGCCAAAGCTCCAGGCTAAAAGAGAAGCTACAGGACAGTGCCGGGCTCTAAGTTCAAGCCCATTAACGTTTCCCTCCCCACGCCAAAAAAAGTAAATATTAATATATGCATTATATATTATATAATGTGATATATTACATGTGATATACATTATATATTATATAATTATATGGTATAAATAATATATTATTTGTTTCTGTAACATAAAATATGTGTTAGATATATACATTTTGAAAATACTGCAAAGCAAAGAGCTGGGGATCAGTGGGACTTGTTTATTGTCATACAATTTGAGTTGTGAAGGTGCATGCACAAACTCCTAGACACACAAAAACAAAACCCTCTTAGAAATGCATTTCCGGCCTCCAGCTGAAGAGGGCGCAGCAGCTCCCAAAGTCCTGTATATAAATAAAGGGTCGCAGGAAAACGGCGTGATGGCGTCACATGCCGGCGACGGCGCGGGCGCACTAGCTGGGACGGCGTTCTGGGTTCTTGTACCCGGCTTCTCGTTGTGCTGCGGAGGTCGCCGCAACCACGGCTTTGGTCCTTTTGTCACAGGGCGGGCGACATCTCGGTGGCCGCATGAACACGTGTCATCACGCCCGCGGTGGCTGGGGTCGGGGACGCTACTTTTCAGGACGTCCCTCAGCCAAGAAGAAAGGCGGAAACCAGGTCCCGGAAAGGTAAGGCGCTTTCCTGCCGGGCCTAGCTGAGTGTTGGCGTCTGCGCCCTTCCGGGACCGTGCGCCTCTTGCGGCTGCCCCGGCTTTCCGGCCGGCACTGTCGCGGGACCCCCGCAGCAGCTGGGATTACTAGTGCCCGTGGTGCTTGTGATCTCTCGCCATCTCTTAAAAGCTTGGCTCTGTGGGCAAAATACAGAAGGGCTGCTTAGAGGCGGAACTTTTAGTGCAGGCACTACCTAGTTACCAAAGCGGCCCCTCTTCCCCAGCCCCTGTTTAGTTACGTGTTTTGGCAAAGAAAATGTAATAGGGTCTTGAGTTTGAAAGGATCTCCCAGTACAGGACTGAGGGATAGTTCATGGGAAGTTGATTTGCCTTGGTTTCCAGGAGACACAGAGGGCAAACTGGTTCTTCTTTACGGATGTCGTTTGAGAGATGGACTATACAGTTAGGTGGTTAGTTTTGAAACTGCTTATGAGACTTTGCTTTTGAGACTTTGCAACGAATCCTTTTACTCTTGAAACTATCCTCTTCCCCTTCTCGTACTTAATTCAATCCCCTTCGTTTTATCTTCTGAGTAGCTTTTGAATCCTTTATCGGTTCTCCTTCAGCATCCTAATACTGGTTTTGCGGGACCTATTGCAGTTGTATCCCAACAATGGCCATGTGCATACATTCTTTCGAAACATTTCTCACACAAGAATTTTTATTTATTTATTTATTTTTTGGCCAGTCCTGGGCCTTGGACTCATGGCCTGAGCACTGTCCCTGGCTTCCTTTTGCTCAAGGCTAGCACTCTGCCACTTGAGCCACAGCGCCATTTCTGGCCGTTTTCTGTATATGTGGTGCTGGGGAATTGAACCCAGGGCCTCATGTATATGAGGCAAGCTCTCTTGCCACTAGGCCATATCCCCAGCCCTCACACAAGAAATTTTTGATATTGATAATTAATTAAAAGTAAAACTGAGTTGGAGTTGAAAGATAACTCATGAGCTTTACCCCAAAGCATTGTTAACAACTCCAAGAGAAGGACACAGGAAGATTCTATTGCTGACATTATATTTAAAGGTCTAGGTGAATTTCCTTTGGCATACCCTACGTGGTTACTGTATATGATTTTGGTACATTGGATATTGTATATACGCCTACCTGATCTAGGGAAGGGAAAGAAAAACGAGGGTGTAAGGTAGCACAGAAATGTACTCACCGCCTTATTATGTAACTGTACCCCTTTTGCACAACACCTTGTCAATAAAATTTAATTTAAAAAAAAAGAAATGACTGACTCAAATGAGAGGAGTTGGTTCAATAGAGTTGGTCCCCCAAATCTCCATATTTTAAATCTGTTTATAGCAGCTCTCATCTATACAGCAATAATTAAGTATGATTCCATTGCCCTCTTCACCACGTTATTCTTTCTTTCAAGTCATGTTATTATTTCCTGTGTGTGTGCATGTGCTGGTACTGAGACTTGAAATCAAGGTGTTACACTCTTGCTTGGCTTTTTCTGCTCAAAGCCAGTGCTCTACCACTTGAGCTACCCTCCGCTTTTGCTTTCTGTTGGCACATGGGAGCTAAGAGTCTCACTGACTTTTTTGCCTGGGCTTACTTCAATACACCATCCTCCGATCTCAATCTCCCGAGTAGCTAGAAATCCAGGTATGAGTCGCTGGTGCCTGGCATGTGTTATCACTTCAATATTCACACACACACACACACACACAAAAGAATGAAAACAAGCTTCTTCTCATGGCCTGGGTTCATAGTCTTGGGTTCTCTCCTCTTCCCTAGCCCCACCTTTTGTGGCTCTTGTCTACAGTTTCTGTGCTTTAGATATATGGAATGGCTCTAGTAAATTCTAACCTATCCCACACCCAGGTCCAATATTACTCTTTGCTGTAACTCTTAGCGTTGTCAACAGAAGTTCACAGTTACTTTCTCTCGGGTTTAAACTCTTCATATATGAACTTCAAGTTTTTCTACTGATTGAATTTGATGGTATCGGTTGTATGAAGACTAAATACCTGTGGAAGGGGAAGAATTGAATTTAAACTTAACATTGGATACTGGGCTAGGTTTAATCAGGGATACAGAAGTTTTTACAACCCCTGATTTTAGATATTCCTGATGTGTGAAGCCCTTCTCACTGTTTTGTTACATTGTATTTGTATTCCAAATGGGGAAACAAGAAGAAGGAAAGACTAGATTATTTCTAGGAGGAGATGACTAAATTGAGTGAAATTGTGTGAGCTGTTTCCCATTTTCAAGGAATCTGTGTTCTGCGGAAGGAGTCATGGTTAACATGCAATTTGACTAATAAAATCATGTATGATAGGTGGAAAGACTATGTACCAGTTGGACATCGGATGCCTGGGACTCGTTTTATTGCTTTCAAAGTTCCTTTGCAAAAGGTAGGCAAAAGTTGTAACGTATGTAACAAAATAGCATTTTAATATGAAAGTATGTGATTATGACAAAGAAATATGGTCTCCACTTTGTTTATAAAGTGATTACTGTCTAGGAAAGTTAATATACATAAAGACAAATCCCCCTTCTATGTGTACTTGTGAAGTTTAGATAAATAGGGACATTTTTTCCCCTAAATTAATGTTGACCAAGACATTTCAAAATCATTCAGGAAGAGGGACACAGATGCAGAAATGAATATATCAAGTGTGCTTTTTCTCTTCATTTTGATCATTGGCAAAGAAATTTGAAGTACAGTTTCCAGAATAGTTAAAAGTTTACTTTGACTCTTATTGTTAACCTCCTAAGATTTAAAGAAATACCTAATATCATAGGGGGTCTTAAATACACATTTACTTTCTCTTATTTCATTTTCTTGTAGAAGTTTGAAGTGAATCTTGCTCCAGAAGAATACTTTTCCCCTTTGGATCTGTTTAACAAAGTCCAGGAACAAAATGAAGAGCTTGGATTGATTATTGATTTGACATATACTCAGCGATATTATAAACCAGAGGTAAAAGAACCTTTAATGAAAAATTTTCTTCATTCTGATGCTAAAATAATTCACTATAAGTAGTTTTCATCTTGTGCTGATATAGAGCCTGACCTTCTTTAATGGGTAGTGGTAATTTTAAAAGATGGACAAATGTACCTGTTTTTGTTGTTTTGTTTTTGTACTGGTTCTAGGGCTAGAGCTCAGGGTCTGTTTGCTATCCCTGAGCTTTTTGCTCAAGGCTAGCACTCTACCACTTGAACCACAGCTCCACATTCATCTTTTTGCTGGTTAATTGGAAATAACTGTCACAGACTTTCCTGCCCAGGCTGGCTTTGAACCATGATCCTCAGAACTCAACCTCCTGAGTAGCTAGAGGCACCGGCACCCAGCAGTTGCATGTGCTCTAATTGTCCCAAAATAACATTGGAGGCTGTGTATAGAGATGAATGTCTGTAATCTTAGCACTGAGTGAAGATGAGGAGGAGGATTATGACTTTTAGGCCAGTTTGGCTTTTAGTAAGGACCCATTTCACATTTAAAAAAATCAGGGGTTTGAGGAACACTTGCCGGACACATACAAGGCCCTGAGTTTGGTCCTCAGCTCCTCAGAAAAAAAAGAATTAAAAACACAGTAGAGGGGCTGGGGATATAGCCTAGTGGCAAGAGTGCCTGCCTCGGATACACGAGGCCCTAGGTTCGATTCCCCAGCACCACATATACAGAAAATGGCCAGAAGCGGCGCTGTGGCTCAAGTGGCAGAGTGCTAGCCTTGAGCGGGAAGAAGCCAGGGACAGTGCTCAGGCCCTGAGTCCAAGGCCCAGGACTGGCCAAAAAACAAAACAAAACAAAAAAAAACAACACAGTAGAGATTAGAGACATGAATTGAACTATATTTAATGTTTAGTCACCATTACCACTGTATATACTCAAATCTTTTTCATCATCCTCAACCAAAACTAACCATTCAGCAGTAACTACCTCCCTCCTCCACCCTCTAACTCCTAGTAACCTGTACTATTCTTTCTATCTTTATGAATTTGTGAGTTTTAGGTGCCTTATACAAATAGATTTCCTTCTCTGCCTGGCTTATTTCATTAATCATGTTTCCAAGGCTCATTATGTAGCGTCATCAGAATCTATTCTTTCTTATGGCTAAATATTCCTCTGTCCATATTACCAAGTTTTGTTTAATCTTACAAGAAACATCAAGGTCTTCTACTTTTTTTTTTTTTTTTTTTTTTTTTGGCTGGGCCTGAGCACCTTCCCTGGCTTCTTCCCACTCAAGGCTAGCACTCTGCCACCTGAGCCACAGCGCCCCTTCTGGCCGTTTTCCATATATGTGGTGCTGGGGAATCGAACTGAGAGCTTCATGTGTAGGAGGCAAGCACTCTTGCCACTCGGCCATATTCCCAGCCCGAGGTCTTCTACTTTTGTCATATTGTTTTTCAGTCATTATCATAAATCTCATATATATAAGAGAGAGGAAAAATTTGACATGTTTCTAGGTGCCTTCTGCACACTAATTTATTCAACTTTAATATTTATCACCTAATATTTATTGTGTTTCATCTGTGTCCCTACCTATTTCAATTCTGTATTAGTTTGAAGCAAACTTCAGATAACCTTTTATCTCTGCATCTTTGCTCTGTATATTTAAGATACTTTTTCCCCTTAATACATTTCTTGTTTTTTGTTTTATTTTTTGCCAGTCCTGGGGCTTGAACTCAGGGCCTGAGCACTGTCCCTGGCTTATTTTTGTTCAAGGCTAGCACTCTACTCCTTCCTTGAGCCACAGTGCCACTTCCGGCTTTTTCTGTATATGTGGTGCTGACGAATCAAACCCAGGGCTTCATGTATCTAAGGTGAGCACTTTACCACTAGGCCATATTCCCAGCCCTTTTAATACGTTTCTTAAAATATCAAATATCCCGTCAGTACTCAATTTGTCTTTTAAATATCATAAAAATTTAGTGATACTCACTAGACACTATGTTGAAAATGAACTATACAACTTGTGACTGGGGATGAGAGGGAAAAACTGGGAGAGAGCAAGGGGAGGGGTGACTTTGTCCAAAAAGAAATGGACTCTTTACCTGACTTCGGTAACTGTAATCCCTCTATACAGTACCTTTATAATAACAATACAAATAATTTAAAATTCATCTTTTGAATATTGCAGTCTTTTTTAATCTATAGATTCCCATTTGTGTCTCTTCTTTTTCTTCCCTTAACTTTTTAAGAAATTATGTACTATTTGTACCATCTAGATCTTAGTAATTGTATCTTAATGTGTTAGTATATTTTTCAATCCTTTTATTTCTGCACATTGATAGTTGGACTAGCTTGATTGGCTTCAGGCTCAATTATCATTTTTTACAGGGTATGTTATATGTACATGCATGTGTATGTGTTTGGTAGTAGTGGGGTTTGAAATCAGGTCTCCACACTTGCTGTACTCAAGTAGCTGGACAAGTACTATACTGCTTGATCCATGCCCTCAGCCCTTTTCCTGTGTTTTTGTTTTTTAAAGATAGAGTCTCTTGATTTTACCTCAGACTGGGATACTCCTACCTCTGCCTCCCAAGTAGCTAGGATTATAGGCATGTATCTCCAAGCTTATTTTTTTTTCTTTTATACTTCTTTTTTTTTTTAGCCAGTCCTGGGGCTTGGAACTCGGGACCTGAACACTGTCCCTCGCTTCTTTTTGCTCACTGTACTGCTTGAGCCACAGTGCTACTTCTGGGTTTTTCTTTTTATTTGGTGCTGAGGAATTGAACTCGGGGCTTCATGCATGCTTGGCAAGCACTCTACCACTAGGCCACATTCACAGCCCTCCAAGCTTATTTTTTGAAGTAGGGTCTCCCTTTTTTTTTTTTTTTTTTTTTTTGCCAGCTAGCTTTAAACCCAAATACTTCTATCTCTACCTCCTGAGTTGTTAGGATTGCAGCCTTGCACCAAGATGCCTACCATATGTACGTTTTGAGGTGGTTCTCTCGGTGTTGAGTGGGCTGGTCTTGAACTCCTGAGCCCAAGTGATTCTCCTGCCTTGGCATGCTGAGGCTGTATGCTGCTATACCCAGTCAAGACAGTTTCATAAGTGATGTGTTCGTCCACCAGGGGGCTCATAATGTCTCTCTCTGTGATATTAGCAGTCACTAATGACTTACAAAAAAGTGATTTTTTTTCCTTTTTTTTTTTTTCTTTCTTTGTTGTTCTTGGTTTTTGGGTTTTTTGTTTTGTTTTGTTTTTGTTTTTTCCTATTTTGCGACAGGGTCTTGCTGTGTAGCTCAGACTGGCCTTGAATTCAAGTTCTTCCTGCCTTGGCCTCCCAAGTGCTGAGATTACAGGTGTGCATTACCATGCCAGGTTAATAAAGGTGATTTTTTTTTAAATCATTTTTATTTCATTTATTAAAGAAGTTTCACCTCAGTAGGTTACCCAGTAAACAGGCATGATTCGTAAGTTTTCAAAATAATTGGTTCCCTAATACCTTTTAATGGTTACTTTGATTTTATTTAATTAACTGATTATTTTTGAGCAGTATGAATTCCATTTCAGTTTTTCTTAGTAAGGCACTTCAAGAGCCTTTCTGGATAGTCACAACTTTCTTATTTTGGCTCATGAGACCTTTTGACACATTCCTACTGGTTTTTGGCCACTCTTCTTGCTGTTTGTTTGGAAAAAATTTCAGGATCATCTTGAACATTTCTTGCTCCAAACAGAATCAAGGTGCTTTCATTGGTTTTATTAAGAATGATACTTAGAGATTACGATTCAAGCACTAGAGGCTACTGGGCTGACATTGTTCCTAGATTCTTTCTGTAGACAGAGCTAGAAACTATGTATGTATTTGTAATGTAAAATACATTATGAATTCATGCTAATTTGTATCTTTCCCACATCTACTTTGCCCATCCCATGAGTACTTCAGATTAAATCATAGCTGCTTTGTGTAGATACTAACCCTTGAAACATGAAATATTAGGAATAAATCTTCCATGTAATTCTCAGTTACACTGTACATGCTACTCATTCACATAGATATTGCTATGTTTCATATATCTATTGACTATCCTGTAGTATTAATGAAAGCCAAATTGTATTTCCTGTTTGAAGCAGCTTTGGGAGAAATTGGCTCTTCTATAGGAACTGCTGACATACTAAGTTTTCTATTGGTGTATATTCTGGCTCCTCTAACCACAAATAAAATGGTACTTTTTGTTTTGTTTTGTTTTATAGGAGTTGCCAGAAACTGTTTCTTATTTTAAAATATTTACAGTTGGGCATCAGATACCTGATGATGACACTATTTTTAAATTCAAATGTGCTGTTAATGGTTTTTTGAAAGAAAATAAAGACAACGGTGAGTTCTTCCTTATCTGAACTTTGGTGTCCATTTTTTAAATTAAATTTTATTGACAAGGTGATGTACAGAAGGGGGTACAGTTATATAATAAGGTAGTGAGTACATTTCTTGTCATGTTTGTTATACCTTCCCCCAGTTTTCTTTCCCTTCCCTCATTCAGGTAAGCATATATACGATATCCAGAGTTTTGGTGTCCATTTTAAATTGTGTTGGAACATTTTTGTTTTTGTTTTTCTTTTGCCAGTCCTGGGGCTTGGACTCAGGGCCTGAGCACTGTCCCTGGCTTCTTTTTGCTCAAGGCTAGCACTCTGCCACTTGAGCCACAGCGCCACTTCTGGCCATTTTCTGTATATATGGTGCTGGGGAATTGAACCCAGGGCCTCATGTGTATGAGGCAAGCACTCTTGCCACTAGGCCATATCCCCAGCCCACATTTTGGTTTTTTTAAAGTAGCTCTGACATTAGGCCAGTTGCCTTCATTGTTATTAAGATACAAGTATCAGATAGTGGTAATAAAGGAAGATGTTTTTTCTTTTGTTGATCACAAACAACTTCCTTAGGAAAGTAAGTTTAGTGAGAAATAATGACCTGAACTAGCTCATTCATTGCTTAAAAGCATGAACGGGAAATATGTAATAAACTTAAAATGTTCCTTTGTCTCCTATTTATTAACGGTTGAGAAGTGATTAAAAATTTCAGGTTTGCTGGATGCCAGTAGCTCACACCTGTAATCCTACCTTCACGGTGGGCTGAGATCTAAGGCTTGTGGTTTGAACACAGCCCCGGCAGGAAAGCCCATGAGACTCTTATCTCTAGTTAACCACCAAAAATAAAATAAAAGCCAGAAGTGGAGCTGTGGCTCAGGTGGTAGAGTGCTATCCTTGAGCAAAGAGCTCAGGGACAGCACCTAGGCCCTGAGATAGAGCCCTAATACACACACACACACACACACACACACACACACACACACGCACGCAGGCACGCACACACACAATCTCAGGATCTAAGAGTTAAAGAAACAACAATAGGTTAGGAGTGAAACAGTCCTAGGAAAAAAACACAATGTAAGTGGGCCAGTGCATCTTTGTTACTTAAGATGTTTGTGCTGTCTTTCTGCTTTGGACACAGTTTATCTGTTATTGAAAGTGAAGACCTGACTGTCTTGTAGCTCATTCATAGAACACTTGCCTAGCATGCACGAGGCCCCAATTTAATCCCTAACATTGCCAAAAAATAAAGAAAAAAAACCTGAAGTTGGCTTTGTTCCATTCAGAAGCCAATTTATCTTTCTCATAATTTTTCCACACATTTTTCTATGGTTAAGGTAATTTCTGATAGGGGCACTTTTTATTAAGACAAATGAGTTTTAGTTGTTGATACCTGACCAGGCCTTCTGCAGTTTAATATCGTTAGTCCTGAATGGGATATACAAAATAACCTAGACACATCAAGTATTGGCTTTTTGGTTGGTGGTGTTTCCTAATCATGTTTCCTATAAAGCACATTTCTCTTCAGCATAGTGATATAAACTTGTAAATGTTACTCTCCAGAAGATTGTATCACTTACTTTTGATGTGTCAATTTTAGTTACTTCATTTTCTTGTTTAATAGGCAAACTTATTGGTGTCCACTGCACCCATGGCTTAAACAGAACTGGCTATCTCATCTGCAGGTAGGTTTTGAAGCCCAAAGGCAAACTGCATGTAAGTTGGTTTTGTCTGATTACAATGGTAATGTAACATGATTGTTGA
This sequence comes from Perognathus longimembris pacificus, assembly GCF_023159225.1. Classification (NCBI taxonomy): domain Eukaryota; kingdom Metazoa; phylum Chordata; class Mammalia; order Rodentia; family Heteromyidae; genus Perognathus; species Perognathus longimembris. Next base: position 27,767,391 of record NC_063168.1, on the reverse strand, counting down.
AAAACATGTAGTCAGTATAGAAATGTGTGACGTTGAAAGCAGTCTTGTCTCTGACCCAGAGATTCATCATAAGTTTGTATTTATCTTTTTTAACTTCAAAAAGCACGCACGCACACACGTATATATAGTGTATGATATATATGGTGTATGTTATATATGTATATATAATATATAGCTTATGGTATACTAGGCATTCAGTTTATTTATAATTGAATGTCGCAGACATTTCTATGCAAGTACTTAGAGACTTTATTATGAAAGGATGTGTGTTCCTTTGCCTACAAATGAACATAGAATCAGAAGTTTTTGACATAAAACATTAAAGTAGTGAGCTTTCCTGTATGAACAGCTTTGACTACATATGCCCTGTCCTAGAGATAATTTTATTCAAACAATCAAATAGTATTCTTATACATTTTTGGATATTGATACATAGTACCTATTTATGTCTATTCATTCAGAAAATATTTATTGTGCACCTAGTATATGTAGGTACTAGTAAAGAGATACAACCTATCTTTCTGAAGGATAGCTATAAAAGAATCATAACAATACATATAGAGTTATAACTGATCAGTGCTAAGGAGGAGAGGTATATGGTACCATGAAAACATAATGGGAAGGATTTAACCTTATCAAAGAAACTAGAGGTTTCTGTAAGGAAATGTGAACAAATAAAGCTTCCAGTAGTATTGGTACTAAGCAGGTAGAAACACAGAAAAGAATTGTGAACATAAGGGACAGTGCAGATCCTATAATAGAATAACATGTATGGTGTTGGAGGAAGTGAGCCCTGGGGTAAATATGCCATTAAAAAGAGCTGAAAGTTTGGGGAGCTAAGCCAGGCAGAGATAAGTATAAACTAAGTTTCTCTCTCTCTCTCTCCTTCTCTCCTTTCTTGGTTTTTAGCATAGAAAGCTTTTTAACTTTTGTGTTAGGGCTGAGTGTGTGGAACATAGCCATAGTACATGTTCATACTATCATTTTACTATGAAGTGGAAAACACTGCTGAGGTAGAAACAAGGGATCAAGTTAGGAAATTTTTGTAGGAATTGGTTATAGTGGTAGCTTAGACCAAGATATGGTGGTCATTTTGGTGGAAAGAAGTCATAGAGAGATTTAAGTAATATCATTGTCAAGATTTGGTGGTAGGCTGAAGATGCAAGTAAGGAAGAAATGGCTGATAGTGATGGTGACTTCTGTTTGACTCAGACAGTTGATTACACACTATTTTTTATATTTGTTGATTTTTTTTTCAGTTTGTGTTTTGCATGTTGTTGATTCCTCCTAGATAATGTCATAGTAAGGAAGTCTTCTGTCTTTAGTGTACAAAGTATTTTGATTTTGAATTTTTTCAGATACCTCTGCCAGTCTGGTCATGTATTTTCTTAATTAGTTAAATTATATTAACATAAGCACTTTTAATAGATTTTTTTCTAACATTGAATTGTCTTTGTATTCTTGGAATTAAGCCTTTTTTGTAGTCATGGCATATCATTTTTAGTCATTGTTGAATTAGATGTGTTGATATTTTCTTAGGATTTTTATGTCTCCATTTGTAAGTGAAGTTGGACCTTTTTTGAAAAATCTTTTTTCTTTTTGTATATATAAGTGACCCAAATTATGTTGTTTTGTTAGATATTTGATTGATGTAGAAGGCATGAGGCCAGATGATGCAATTGAATGTAAGTATAAGGGTTGTCACTACTTTTCCCTTTTTATAAACCTAGTGGTGAAAATGTAGAGGAATTTCTCATTTTGACAAGTATATAATTGATTCGTTTTAAAATATGACACACATATCCACATAAACATACAAACACACAGAACACACACACAAAAGGAAATGACAAGAAAACAAATTCTTGGGGCTAGGGATGGAGCTCAGTGGCAAAGCTTCTGGATTTGATCCCCACCACCAAAAGAAAAGAGGCCAAAAAGTGTGAGGTAGTGCTTTGCCCAACCTTTATAAAGGAATGGACCTGGAAAAAAGTGAAATCTAATAGCTTAAATAGTCGATGAGTTTTAGATTTGATTTGCTTTCCCTGGGAAAGGTTTATTTTTTGTGTGATTATTTCTAACGGTTCATCTACTCCCAATTCCTCAGTATTCAATAGGTGCCGAGGACATTGCATAGAAAGACAAAACTACATTGAAGATCTTCAGAATGGGCCTATCAGGAAGTAAGTCTTACATTTTATGTGTGGGATTTTTGGTTATGGGAATGGGGGGGGTGGGAGGGAGGTTGATATCTTCATAGGCCAAATATATATATAGCCACTAAATTGTCTACTGAATTTGGAAACCAGCAATACTATGTAGAATTAATTCTCTTTGAGGAATTGGAATTCTGGTGCATGTGGTTCAGTTGGTGTTGAAGACTCAGCACATGCCATGGGACCAGTCCACACCATTAACAAGTCTGTTAACCAAGGATCTAGGTACAACTTGCATCGGATCCATGGCTATCCAGCAGCACCTCCTCGGCGTTTTCACCTCCAGACCCCAAACTTCCAACACTCATATCGGTACCTCTACTTTCCCTTTTTCTATAACTGAAGTAGAAATTAACTCAGTACATCAATGAAAATATATTATGATGATGATCAACTGATGATGTGATGGTACCAGGACGTACCATCTTGCTCTATTTTAGAAGGTCAAATAGAGAACAAAGAATATATGACTTTTCAGATGCAATTCAGAAAAGGACTTAGAATTTTTCATTAATTTTAAGCTTTCTTGAAGCAGAGAATTTGATGTGGATACCAGAAAGAATTATTCTTTGTTTTTCTTTCTGTGCTGGGGAAACAAGCACTAGGCAACCACTACTACTGAGCTGTGCCCACAGTCCTTAATAATCTTGCATTATGGCTGGATACGGTAGTACAACTTGTAACCCCAACTACACATGAGGCAAAGGTAGGATGATGTCAGTGTGAGGCTGTTCCAGGCAAAAGCACAAGACCCTATATGAAAAAGAAACTAACAACAACAAAAAGGTTTATGGTGTAGCTCAAGCCCAAGTGGTAGAGTTCATGCCTAGCAAACATAAGGCCCTGAGTTGATCCCCAGTACTGCTCTCCCCACCACACAAAGAATGTTGCATTCTTAGGCTAAATTAATTGTGGTGTTTTCGGATTAAGGAAGGTGGTTATTTAAAGAGCAGATGAAAATTAAAGTAATATTTGCAAAAAAAAAATTCTATTTTGGTATCTATTGGGGCTTGAGCTCAGGGCCTTGCACTTTCACTTTTTTGCTCAAGACTGACACTGTACCACTTGAGCCACACCTCTACTTCTGGCATTTTCATGATTAATTGTCTGCTGGCCTGGCTTCAAACTGAGATCCTCAGATCTCAGCCTCATGAGTAGCTAGGATTACAAGCATGAGCCACTAGTGCTCAGCTTGCAAAGGATTTCAATAGATAAATCACAGAAGTGTTTCATTTAGGAAATTGGAAAAATCTCAGTTTGATTAAAATACTTCTAGGGATTTTCAAAGAGACAAACCAACACAAGGAAGCAGGCCAGGTATCATTGGTAGAATTGGCTCATGTAATTATGAATACTGAGAAGTCCTACAACAGGCCAGTTAGAGACCCAAGAGTACCAGTTGTGCAGTTCAGTCCACAGGAGAAAACCTCAAACCCAGGAACCTGGTAATTCTCAGTTTTGAGATCAAAGGCCTGAGACCTTAGAATGAGGTGTAGAGTGAAAAGGGGCACTGTTGGTAAGAGTTTGAGCTCAAAGAACTGGAGTTCTGATGGACTAGGACAGGAAAAGAGAGGCGTCCCAGATGTAAGAGAAAGCAGGTTCTCCTTTTCTTATTTTTTTGTTCTGTTGGAATGCCAGCCAATTGATTGGTACCTACCCACATTGAGGGTATATCTTCTCCATTCAGTCGGCCAGTTTAACACACTAGTGTTTTTTAGAAACATACTCAACAGCCATACCTAGAAATAATGCTATAGTAGCTCTCTAGATATTGTTTATTCCAGTCAACTTATACCTAAAGTGAACAAATACCAAGCTAGAATTCTAAAATGAACCATCACAAGTACCAAAATAAAATTCTTTGATTGTCAGGCATTACTTTGATATTTGCTTTAGGTATTTTTCAAGGAGAATCTTGCATTTATGCTGTTTGGCTTGAACCCTGATCCTCCTGTTATGTTCCTGTGTAGCTGAGATGACAAGTATGCACCACTATGCCCAGCTTTTGTTTGTTGAGATGAGGTCTCACAAACTTTTTGTCTGAGCTGGCTTCAAACTGTGTTTCTCCTGAGTTGCTAAGATTTCAGACATGAGCCACTACACCTGGCCTAGCAGCAGTTTTTAGTCCTGTGTTGTGGTTATCAGGTTAGACCTAGATTTGGATCTGACTTTGCCGTTTGCCCAATGTGTCAACTTTGATGAGATAAGTAATCTCTCTGAATGTCCATTTCTTCATAGGTCAGTTGGAGATTTTAAAAACATATCCCATAGATAGGGGTTATTGCTGATTGCTACATGAGTTAAAGCAATTTAGAACACTTAAAAGTTTGTTAACATTTTTAAAAGACATCAACATTTCAAAAAGATGTTGTTACTGGTGGCATTAAAAATTGGTATGCTGTTGAAACAGTTTTACTAGCCATAAAAATAGTTGTAGGGGCTGGAAATGTGGCTTAGCAGTAAATGTTTGCCTAGCATGCATGAAGCCCTGGGTTTGATTCCTCATAAACAGAAAAAGCCAGAAGTGGTGCTATGGTTTAAGAGGTAGAGTGCTAGCCTTGAGCAAAAAGAAGCCAGGGACAGTGCCCAGGCCCTGAAGTCCCAAGCGCCAGGTCAGGACTGGAAAAAAAAAAAAAAAGTAATTTAGCCAGGTGCCAAGGGCTCACACCTGTAATCCTAGCTACTCAGGAGGCTGAGATCTTAGGATCATGGTTCAAAGCCAGCCTGACCAGGAAAGCCAGAGATTCTTACCTCCAATAAACTACTCAGAAAAAGGTAGAAGTGGCTTTGTGGCTCAAGTGGTAGAGTGCTAGTCTTGAGCACAAAGAGGCTCTGGGGCAGCTCCCAGGCCCAGAGTTCAAGTCCCAGGACCAGCAAAAACAAAACAAAAAAAACTTGATAATTTCATGTTGAGGGTAAGGAAACCCTTTAAAATATGGAAAAGGCTGTGCTCATTCTGTTTTCAGCGTATTTCTCAAACTTCCTATTGTGTCCCACTCAGTAAGTGAGTGAGGTGCTCTGCTGACAACTGTGTATACTCTGGTATATTAATCCCAAAAGCATTTGTGGTAAGGGAATAACTGGTAATAGGTTGTATTTTTAACAATAAAGAATATAGCTAAGTAATATATCCATGTAATCACATTTTATAAGGCCATTGAAGTGATAAATCACTTATGATAAACAAAAAATAAATACTGATTTAACAGTTAAACAAAAAAAGCAAAGGAAAAAAGACCCAAAGCGAATATTAACTAGTAATAATTAGACTAAATGGAATTGGGGGGTTTTAGGTTTTATTTTTATCAAATTTCCACGTTTTTGTTCAAGGCTAGCACTCTACCACTTGAGCCACCATGTCACTTCTGGCTTTTTCTGTTGATGTGGTACTGAGGAATTGAACCCCAGGGCTTCATACATGCTAGGCAAGTACTCTACCACATTCCCAGCCATTAGCTCGCTTATAAAGAATGAAGAGATGGAAAGCTCAAGTAACTTATCTATGAAGGTCATAGATACAGGAAACAGAACCAGATTAGCTCTGTATTATTTTGTAAAGTTTATTATATTTCAGTAATTGTAATAATCATTTATCACTTTTTGTTTAAGAAAATTTTCACAAAATCAGAACATTTACCAGAAAGGTCATATGCCTCCTCCTGGACCTGCTGGAGAAGATTGTTCACAACGAAGATACTTTTGGAATGTAAAGCCAAATAGCAGTCAACCAGCCCAGAATAAGAAGTGGTTTGCCAGCAATTACCAAAGACTATCCTGCCCAACCTATTGGGGATGGACCGAATGATACAAAGCTGTGTTGGCAATCTACTTGGACACCAATGCTGGATGAAGATGGCTAGAGCAGCTTTTAATAAAACCAGGTCATATGAGATTTCCCTCCCCACCACCTTTTTAAAATCTATTACTCCTTAGTACTCAAACATTAATAATCACCTCTTTTCTATAGGATACAAAAATAGCAGTTCAAACAAAAATCAGTCATTCTAGTCTTAAATTTTTCTAAAGGGAAGATATTTTTTAGCTGAATAACTTAACATTTCTTTTGCAAACTATTTTTTTAATTGGCTTCCCCCTTCTATAGTTTCTTCTAATTAGACTTGTGATATAGGTACAGAAATTTTCAGTGTTTGTCATGTTCTATTACTAACCTAGTCATTAAGAGTATCTCCTCCCCTTACCCTGAACTACTCAGAATTTCTCTTAAGATCCTCTTGGAGACAGTTATTTCTTTAGAATTTAATCACTGTCTGTAATTCATTTTTTTGTTATTAGGTATTTTTTAATTTGGAAGTTTTGGAATTTGATCAACTTCCTTTCACTGAATTGCCAGATATGCCATCTAACATAGGGATAGTTAAAATTTTAGAGATTGTCAGTTGAGCAAGAGAGACTGAATGATTTGATAAATCAGAATGCTGGGTAAATTAAATTATAATTTACCTGATAGGGCAAGTGTCATCAACAGGATTATCCAGAAACTATCCAGAAAATGTAAAATTTTTACACATTAGAAAGGTTACTTGAAGAACAGAATAGAACAGGACTACAAATTGCTGAGAATACTGTTAGTGACATTGCTCCTCTTTTGAACATAATCCTCTGGGATCTTTCTCCAGTTGCCTTTCACACTGGAGTGGTGCTTTTTCTCTGGTATACACAAGTATACTATGTGGGAGGATGCTAATTATTTGTAATTATAGAGCTTGCTCAGGAAATGCCTTTTATCATGACACAATAAACGTTGGTGAATATTTGGGCAATTTGGCTTCATTTTTTTTAAGCCTCTGATTTTGAGAATTTGTACCATAGAATGTCATCTACTTCATAGCTGCTTCCTGTCCTCTCATGTGAACATGAGAACTTGACCTTAGGAAAGTATTAACCTGTCTGTTCCCTCTTGCTAGTGTCTAATTGGCTCAGGCAAGTTTCTGTATGTGTAACTGCTTCTAAAGTTTTTCTCTGCTTGCCATATTTAACAGAGTTGCAAATGTCTTTCTTGCTATAAGCCTGCTCTTGTAGAGTTATTTCCTAGAGTACATCCTGGACTGTCACATTGGAAGAAATTGGAGCAAGACAAAAAAAGCAGGGGAAGATAGGGATGTAGCCAATCTCAGTTGTAAAGAATGTCTTGACAAACCAATAGAAGGGCTGTCATATTGTCACCTTCAATGTTTTTCTTAACTTTATTGTCCCTCTAGTTCCCCTTATTTGAGTTACCAACTTGTTTTAAAACTTGCTTACCATTTGATATTGCATGCTTCTGGTTCTTCATCTCATTGCTTCTCTGGCTTCTGTTCATACCATGTTGTTGAAGGCTTCTGGTGAAAGAAACTAGCAGCTGCCTTTTTTAAAGGATTTTTAGGCTAGATGCTGGTGGCTTATACCTATGATCCTAGCTACTCAGGAGGCTGAGATCTGAGGATTGTGGTTAAAAGCCAACCAGGGCAGAAAAGTCCACAAACTTATCTCCACTTAACCACTTAAAAAAAAAAAAAAAGCAGTGAAGGCATGGCTTAAGTGGTGGAACACTACCCTTGAGGGAAGAAAGAGAAAATCATGAACAATGTCCGGGCCCTGAGTTCAAGCCTCAGGATCAGCACAAAAATGGAGACTGGGGGAAAGGCTTAGTGGTATGTTTAGGCTTTTAGTATATAGTAAAAACACATAGTTTAAAATCCAACCCTGATTATCTTTTCTCAGTGTTTTTGCATTATCTTCTGGTGTTATTTGGTTTAAATTACATGTCACCTCTTGATTTGTCAACTTGTGGTACTATCTGCTGACAGATTCCTGCTATGGTAGATTAGGAGCTAGCTCTTTCATGATACATATGTATACTATACCATGGTTATCTCCCAGCTTTTTAAAAAATTAGTATTAGGAGTTTGTAAAATACTCATAATGAGCCATAGTGTACCCTGGTTGTGTTTGTTCTTCTATCCCCCTTTTCCCTTCATCTTGTTTTCCTCTTCCTTTGGCCTGTCACTAATGATCGCCCATATCTCTAATAATATAAAATCTCATTTCTGGAGCCTTTTATAATCTGTCCAGTTTCTAGAGCTGCTATAACTGATTTGCACAGACTGGGTGGCTTAACATAAGTGCTTTCTCACATTTCTAAAAACTAAGAAGACAAAAGTGTCAGCCATTGTTGGTTTCAGTTTCCTTTGAAGTTTCTCTTATACATGGCTGGCGTGTGTGTGTGTGTGTGTGTGCGCGCGCACGCGCGCGCATGTGTTACGTGTGCACATGCTTGGTGATACTAGCACATGGAAGTATTGAGTCCAGGGCCTTCCATTGCTAAACAAATACTGTACTGTGTACTGAGAACCTACATTCGCAGATTGTATGAGGGCTCACCTTTATAATATTTTAATTTCTTTACCTCTTTAAGAACTCTATGTTTTTATATTCGAGGGCAGTCACATTCTCAAATACTAGGTGTTAGAACGTAAAAACAAGAATTTTGAAGAATTACAACCCACCCTGTGAGCAATGTACATTGTCTGTCCTCTAGATCAGGTCATAGCTTTGGTTTTAGGATTTTCTTTCCCCTTCACCATGCTGATTTCTGAGCCCCTTGTGTATCTGGGATCCCATAGCTGCTGTTCTCATGGCTTACTTTCCGGTGTGGTAGAATATCCTTTCAGTACCTTTCAAGGGTGAATAGGGTATTTTTTTGGTTTGAATAGCTGAATTAGGTTTATTTTACTCTTTCTCACATTGATAGTTTGATTAGCTATAAAATTGCAGGTAGACAGTTTTAAAGACATCTATTCATTGTTCTGGATTTTGTTGCTGCTTTTGAAATTCAAGACTTCTGATTCCAGAGCTTTTATTTGTGACATGTAATTTTTCCCTTGAAGTTTTAGGATCTTCTTTATCTTGGTTGGATTTTTTTTTCACTTTTAAAATTTTATTCTTTTTTTTTTTTCCTCCTGTATTGTCAAAGTGTAGTGCAGAGGGGTTACAGTTTCATATGTAAGGCAGTGAGTAGTACATTTCTTACCCAACTTGTTAATAACCTCCTCCCTCATTTCCCCCCGCCTCCCCCTTCCTCCTTTCCCTCCCCCCCATGTGTTGTACAGTTCATTTAAACCATATGATTTTGTAAGTATTGTTGCATTGGTTTGTCTTTTTATCCTTTGTCTCTTGATTTTGGTATTCCCTTTCCCTTCCCTAGTTCTAATACATGTATATACAATATCCAGGGCACTAAAATCAGTTACAATGATACCAGGGGTAAAACCACGGGAAGGGAATACAAGAGCGGGAAAAAGGGTACTGTTTCAACATATTGAAAATAATTACAACAGTGATCATACCACTTGTTTCCATAATGTGGAGTTCATTTCACTTAGCAACATCTTATGTGATCACATGGGCATACCTATAGGACTATTGTGATTTTCTGCTAGGACTAACCTAAACTTGTACTAATTATTTCCTATGAGGGAAACCATAGCGTCTGTGTTTCTTTGGGTCTGGCTCACTTCATTTAGTATGATTTTTTCCAAGTCCTTCCATTTCCTTACGAATGGGGCAGTGTCATCCATTGTGTATATGTACCACATTTTCTTGATCCACTCGTCTACTGAGGAACATCTGGGTTGGTTCCATATTTTAGCAATGACAAATTGTGCTGCGATGAACATTGTTGTGCTGGTGGCTTTAGTGTATTCTTGCTTGTAATCTTTAGGATAGATGCCTAAAAGTGGGGCTGCTGGGTCTTAGGGGAGCTCTATGTTTAGCCTTCCAGAGTGGTTGAACAAGTTTACATTCCCACCAACAATGTAGTAAGGTTCTATCTTGGGTTTCTTGATAGATTTTTCTTTACTCCACCCCCAGTACATTTTTTTAAAATTTTGTTTGTTTTTTGATGGTGGTACTAGGACTTGAAGGCCTCATGCTTGAGTTTGGCTTTTTGGCTGGTGCTCTACTATTTGAGCCACACCTTCACTTCCTAGTTTTTAATATATAATTTAGTGAGCTCTTCCAGTGTGACAAGTTATAAGAAATTTTCCTTTTTTTTTTTTTTTTGGCCAGTCCTGGGGCTTGGACTCAGGGCCTGAGCACTATTCCCTGGCTTCTTTTTGCTCAAGGCTAGCACTCTGACACTTGAGCCACAGCGCCACTTCTGGCCGTTTTCTGTATATGTGGTGCTGGGGAATCGAACCCAGGGCTTCATGTATAGGAGGCCAGCACTTTAGCCACTAGGCCATATCCCCACCCCCTGAAGTTTTCCTTTTATACAATGTTCTTTCTGGGGAACTTCTAGCTAGATATTGGATTTTCTGAAATATAGGTCTAAAGTTTATATATTTTTTCCTCTTCCACTTTTTACTCTTAATTTTTTTCTGCTCTATATTTTTATTGTCAAGGTGATGTCCAAAGGGGTTACAATTACATATGTAAGGTAGTGAGTATATTTCTTGTCAAACTTGTTTCCCCCTCCCTAACTTTTCTCCCACCTTCCACCCCTCCAATCCCTACCCTCACCCCCCAGAGTTGTACAGTTAATTTCCAACATATTGTCTTGTAGCTCTCTGCTCTATTTTTCTGATGTGTGTCTTCTCACTCTCACCAGTGGAGGACTAGATATTGAACTTAGAGCCTTAGGCATGCACTATACCACCAAGGTAAGCCTCCAGCCCTCACCCCCACCCCTATATGTACATTTTAAATAGATGAGATCTCAAGTGACCCTACTGCCTCAGCCTCATGAGTAGTTATGACTACAGGTGCATACCACCATGCCCGGCCCCCTACTTTTAATTTCTAAGAGCTGTTATTTTTTAATGAATGTATTATATTTGTTGAATGTTACATCAACTTACTTTCTTCAAAAATTTTACTGCCATTTTTCATCTTCTATTTGTCGTCTCTCCAATGCCTTGGGTAATTTTAGCTTTAAAAATTCCTTTCCTGAGCTTACTGGATGACTCCACAGATTCCAGTGTGTAAGACACTTCCACGTGGCCCTGCCTGGTAATTTCTGTGTGAATAGGTGCCAGTGGATGAGAAATAATCTTTACTGTTGACTTATTCTCAGAGTTGGCAACATCTAAGGAGTTGGAATCTTCTACTAAATGGAAAAACAGCTGGCTCTCCTACAAAAGTTGGATTTTAATAATTTACTTCAAAAAAGTGAGGAAAGGTCAAAGTATCAATCATGAGTAGTTATTGCCTTTTAGTAGACTATTTGTTTACTAAGACTAAGGTCATAGATTATTGGGAAAAGGAGAAAACTGCTAAACAGCAAATTACCCTTTACCAGAAATCTACTCCTTGGATATTCATTTTTCGGTATGTGGGCTGTTTGTGTTTATAAATAATGAAGCAAGATTATAAATAATGAAACAAGAGTCAGTGTAGCAAGAGTTGGTGCTTCTAACACAGCTAACTTGATTGTGGTCCTTTATCTTTTCTCAAGTATGGAATAGTTTTACTGTTAAACTATAAAATAGGTGAAAATTTAAAAATGAAGAGTTACTTTTAAAAAAATCATTGTAGAAATACTGTATATATCTATATATACATATATATATATATATTCCTCCCTTTTTTTATTTGTTGGTAACTGCAAAGGAAGAGTGACTGAATCTTATCTTTGGACCTAAGATAAATAACACTTCTCAACATATGAAGAAATCATCATTGGAATTTAGCTAATTTCCCATATTGGGCAGGTTAAAGGGAAACCAAACAACTAAATTATGGTCTGGAAAACTTAAAAAGGGGTACGGGAGAGTAAATTATTTTTCCATAGATTTACACTTTAAAATGATAACCTGACTGTTAAGAGAAAGTACTTGCAAAGAGCAAGATGGATAAATACTTAGCCAGTGTATAGATGTTAGGGAATTACCTTTGCTCTAAGTCCGCACCAGAGTCACTCTCTGTGGGCAGAATTATAGTTAGGATTTCCCCACTTCCCCTCTTGGGTCATCTCCCATGTCTGCTACATCCGGTTGTCTGTCTGGGGGATTTCAAATCATTTTCTTACTTTGTGTATAAATTTTGTGACTTTCCCACATCTGAATCCTGAGTTAATTTTGATGTTGACTAAATTTAAGTTTTGGCCAAATGATGTGGTAGGAAGCTCTTAGCTTCTTTGATCAGTGAGTAGGGGGTACCTGCCTCTGCAGTGCTGTTGCCTGGAGGGCTCACTTCCCCCAAAAGTCTGATGATTTAGAAGCTAAGGAGAGTAGACTTATATCCAGCTACTTCTCCCAGGTTTCCAGTTATGATCATGAGAGATATTCCACAGTCTTTGGCTTCTAGAAGCAACTCCATTCTGAAGAACATTTTACCATCTATGAATACTTTGGTAATAATCTTTTATACACAGGAATTTTGTAGCATGACCTTGACTAAATTTATTGTGTTAAATTATTTAGAAATAATGTTTCTGAATGTTATTTTGTGAGACTTGTTTTAAAATAGTAATAAATTGTGTTATTTTATTTTTAAAAAATTCCTTTCCGGACATTTTAATAGGTTTGAGTAGAGGTTAGAGATATAGACCTGAGAGCAAATGTAATGAATATTTAAATTGCCAAATGAATTTCTTTGGGGGGGGGGGGCGGTAATCCTCAGTCTGGTAACCTTGGTTATTTTTAAGTATCATGTCCCAGCAGTGTAGGCCATTGAGAGAGTACAATTTTGACCTGTAATGTCATAAACATTTGACTATGGAGGGAGTCTCTGTATAGGATCCTGTATAGGATCTCTGTATAGGATCTGTATATCTCTGCATAGGATCCTGTATAGGATCTCTGTATAGGAGCCTGCCTCTCCAGCAAAACTCTAGCTCATAATTCTGCCCCAAAATTATGTCCTAAAAACATGCTCCTTCATGTTATTTTCCCCTTGGAAATCTTAAGTACCTTCAGGCTGCATTCCTGTGTCAAGGCTTTCTGTATCTGACTTTGAGCTAACTTTTCACCATCCTTTACTATATGCCAGCCATTTTATGAATGCATTATGCTATAGACATTTATATCTTTGTTCTTTTTGACTTACAAGTTTGACTACAATGTGTCTTGTCTCAATAAATCTCATTGCATATGCCACATTTCCATAAAGTTTTCTAACCCTACCCCCAAATGAGTGATTCCTTTTTCTACATGGTACCATGCCATTATTTCATTTATATTTCATACAGTTTCAGGTTTTATGCCACCATGTTGGGTCCCTCAATCTCCTCTTTAGTGACCACACTCCCTGATTTCCCTGCCTTTACTGAGCTGACTAGAATACAAATTGACTCTGCTTGGTCTTTCATACTCTACAAGCTTTCTTTGTTAAATGCCTTCAGCCTTCACTTTAGAAGAAATGCTGCACAGTAGGTCATGGGATCTGGCTTTCTGAGCTACCACTGAGAAGTGAGGTAATAAGTGTGGGAGAAGAATCCTCCTCCTCTCTGGGTTTTTGTTGTTATTGAGCCACTGAGCAGGAGGGAGCCTGGCAAGCAAATACCCTTTGTTTTCCTGGTGGAGATGACTCTTAGCTATGATTTTACCTGTAAGTCTTCAGTGGAGCTCTAGCCTGCTGAGTGAACCACCTGCCAAAGAACCTGCATGTGTTCCTGGTTCACTGTAAAGCCAGTGAGATAACACATGCTTTTACTCATATGTATCTCAAATAAAATGCCAATGATTTAAATCTTGCCTCAGGCTTTACTTTCTAAAGGACCTCAGATACTTAAAAGCCTAGCAGTCATAAGTAATTGTTCAATTGTTCCACATATGACATGGGCGGTACCTGATCTTTACCACTGATTTAACATTGAATTCTCCAAACATTCATTTTAAAAACAAATGCCTATTACACCTGAGGTTTTAACTTATCTAGAATTAGAGTTTCTGCCTAGCTACTCAGGAGGCTGAAATTGAGGATCTCAGTTCAAAGCTGTTGGGAGCCGAGCCCGCAGCTAATCTCATTCTGACCTCTGGCTGTGTTGTTATCATGAGGATATGCTGAGTGCAAGGACATTTGTCTACTAGTAACTCAGCCCCTACCCGGAATTGATTTACTATGCCTGCTGGAGTTCATTCCTATGTTAACCAACTTCATCCTGTCTTTACTGCCATCGGATGTTGAGAACTTCAAAGCCTTTTTGTGTTCTTGAGTTTTAGCAACCCTATGCTATTCTCTGGTTCCTAAACTGCGTATAAGCTGGAAGTTAAGAATAAACGTGGCTGCAGTCTTGAGTTACAATCATGAACTGCAGACCTCCCATACCCCATCTTTGTCTCTTGTCCTTTTTCTCTTGTCTTATATTCTTCCTTTATTTTAATCCTCACACCCCTCATTCAGGATTCCCTTTCGCTGCCGGCTGGCTCCGGCAAAAGCCAGCTGAGGCAGAAAAGCCTGTAAGACATCACCAATTAACCACCAGAAAACTGGAAATGGTGCTCTAGGTCAAAGTGGTAGCTAGCCTTGAGTGAAAACGCTCAGGAACAGAGCCCAGGCCTTCAGTTCAAGCCCCATGACTAACCAAAAAAAAAAAAAAAAAAGTTTCACACCTTGGGGTTTTTAGTCACGTGATTAGGAATAGTTTGTGGAATCTGAGTGTTTTACATTACTAGTTTGTTCACATTAAGATTTTCATGGTTGGGGATGGGAATATGGCCTAGTGATAAAGTGCTTGCCAAGTATACATGAAGCCCTGGGTTTGATTCCTTAGCACCACATATATAGAAAAAGCTGGAAGTGGTACTGTGGCTCAAGTGGTAGAGTGCTAGCCTTGAGCAAAAATTAAAAAAAAAAAAGCCAGGGACAGTGCTCAGGCCCTGAGTTCAAGCCCCAGGACTGGCAAAAAACAAAACAAAGATTTTCAGGGTTAAACTCATTTTAACACTCGTAGTTATTATTTTGCATTCCCATTTACAAGGTATGAGCATTGTGGTTGCTCATATCTTCACCAGCACTCAGCACTGTCAGTTTATTTTAGCTATTCTAAAAAAAGATGTAGTGTTGTCTTAATTGCATTTGTTTTGTTTTTGAGATGGTCTTGCTGTAGAGTCCAGGCCAATCTCAAACTCCACAATCCTCCTGCCTCTGCCTCCTGAATGTAGGATTACAGGCATGTGCCACTCAAACTCCACTCATTTTTAAATATAGTTTTAGAGACCTAGCAAAAATGGTGTGATATATTTCATCATGTGTGCATTGATGAAAGCCATTGCCACAAATTAGAACATACCTATTACCCCAGTTTTCTCATTTCCTTTTGCAACCCCCCCTTTTCCCACCCTAGGTCCCCTATCTAAGCAACAACTGACCCATTTTCTATCATGAGAGGTTAGTTTTATATAAATGGAATTTTACTTCTTATGTCTATCTGCTTTTGATCAGTATTAAGAAAGTAGTTATAAGTATCGATGATAGATTTCCTTTTACTACTGACTTGCATTCCATTGTATGGGTATGACAATTTGTTTATTTGAACATCTTGTTGTTTTCAACTTTTGCTTGCCATACTGGGGATTGAATCCAGGGCTTTGTGCTTCTAGGAAAGCACTATGCCTCTTGAGCTACACACCCAGCCCTATTTCTAGCTTTCTCCTCCACTGGTACTGGGATTTGAACTCAGGGATTTGTGTCCTAGGCAGACCCTCTGTCACTTACTTGAGTCACCCTTTCAGCCTTATTTCTAACTTTTGATTGTTATAAAGGAGATGCAATGAACTGGGACAATTTTTTAAATTTTATTTTATTCATTGTCAAGGTGATGTACAGAGGGGTTACAGTTCCATACGTAAGGCAGTTGTATTAGTTCATCTTTTATCCTTTGTCTCTCCATTTTGATGTTCCCCTTCTGCTCCCTAGTTCCAATAAACATATATTCAATACCCAGGGTACCAAAATCAGTTACAGTGACATCAGGGGTAAAATCCCTGAACTCTTCTTGGAAGTTTCTGGCAGATGTTTGGCTATTGCTCTAGCAAGGGACAGCACAGCAGTGGAACTGATGTGTTGTGGTCACCTCATCACTGGGGAAGAAGAGCAATCATCCTCAGCAACACGAACTCATTCGTTAAATGTATACACCAATTACATAGATTAGTTTACATACAATGGATGATTTCATAGTTAATTTTCTAAGGTGAGAAATGCTTTGCTTATTTTTTCTTTTTATTCTCAAGATGATGTACAGAGGGGTTATAGTTACATGCTTAAGGTAGTGAATACGTATACATTTCTTCTTGCCATACTTGTTATCCTCATCCTCATTTTTCTCCTTCCTTCCCCCATCCCTCACCCCACCTTGCTTTCTTCATTATTTTTTCAAAAAAACAAAATCTCATCCGTAATGTACATTGTCACTCTAGTCTACAGTGCTTATGTCCTCTACGATTATTAACTGTAAAACAATTCCTTCCAGATTGGGTGATATATACATATACGTCTCTTTTCTTTTGCTTAGTGTAATCTGTTCCTTCTTTTTCTCTAACCCCTCACCCCCGCTGCCCTTGAATTGTTTAGTTTGTTCTCATCAGTGCCCATTGCAGCTGTTGGGCCCTTGGGACAATTTTTATATGTATTTTTAACCAGCTTTATCCACTTATAGTCTGTAAAATGTACTCCATTCTAAAGTGCACAATTTGATGAATGTTAGCAAATTCATATGCCCATGAAAAACCACATCCAGATACAAAACATTGGCTTTATTACCCTAACGGTTTCCCTTGGAGCCAGTGCAACTCACCTCCCGACCCCAAATGACCATTGATTTGCTATCACTGTAAAGTGTATTTGTAGATCCTGAGTTTTAACTTAAAAATAGAATCCTACAACTGTGTGATTTTAGCTTGAAACAGAATCTACAGTAATGTAACTTGAGCTTGTTGCCATTTTTTGTTGAGCACAGCAATATATGAGGGTTCCAGTTATGTATCTTCAATAACCCTTCGCTATTCTAGTCATCATGCTCAAGCAGTATGTAGTAGTAACTGTTCATCTGTACCAATAAAACTTTTTCTTGATCTATCTCATTGTATCCTAAAATTATTTTTCTGTGACATTGTGAACTTGGTACTTGAGACTGAATGATAAGGATTTTTTTCTTTTTTTGCCATTTAAGTGTGATTTAAATGTTACCTATTCTTAATTAGGTTTGTTTTTTGAGTTTGTTTTCATATAATCAGGATACCAGTCTTGCCAGAATGAATTTAAAAATTAAGCAGCTTTTGAATGTATTGAAGACACCCTCACTTAAGTCTGATGTAAATACAGATTTTTTTTTCAAATTTTTATTATCAAACTGATGTTCAGAGAGATTAGTTTCATACGTTAGGCACTGGATACATTACTTGTACTGTTTATTACCTCGTCCCTCGTACCCCCCCACCCTCCTCCCCCTTTCCCCCCATGAGGTGTTCAGTTCACTTACACCAAACAGTTTTGCAAGTATTGCTTTTGTAGTTGTTTTTCTTTTTTTACCCTGTGTCTCTCAATTTTGGTATTCC
This sequence comes from Perognathus longimembris pacificus, assembly GCF_023159225.1. Taxonomy (NCBI): domain Eukaryota; kingdom Metazoa; phylum Chordata; class Mammalia; order Rodentia; family Heteromyidae; genus Perognathus; species Perognathus longimembris. Next base: position 27,749,678 of record NC_063168.1, on the reverse strand, counting down.
CTTTCAATTTCCTAGTTCTAATACCAGTATACATGGTTTCCAATATACTCAGATAAGATTACAGAGATAGTGTAGGTACAACCATGGGAAGGTGATACAAGAACATCGTCAATAATAGTAGCTACAGATACACATGGGACGTTAAAAGTAGTTACAACTGTGATATAACAAATACAGATTTTTTAACTTTAAAATTTTTGTTGTTGTTGTTGTTTTGTCTTTTATAGACTTTTGTTTTCCAGAGCTGAGGACCGAACTCATGGCTTTGCGCTTGCCAGGCAGGCGCTCTTCCGCTGAGCTAAATCCCCAGCCCAACTTTAAAATTTTTAAATTAATTTTTTAAAGTTAAAAAAATTATAAACTTTTAAAAAATCAGTATAAGAATGTAACTTAGTGGTACATAAGGCCCTATTTTTTGGTGTGATTTTGTTTTTGTTTTTCCTGACTGAAGACTTGAATTCAGGATTGGATGCTTTGTCTCACGGGCTGGTGTTGTACCACCCTGGGCCACTCTTCCAGTCCTGGAGTGATGTCTTAACTATCCTGTTTAGTAATACTGCAAGACTGGCACATAACCACCTGATAGCAATGTCTTTCCAGGCAAAGACAAGTAGTATTAAAGGGCCCCAACCATAAAGAAAATGAAAAAATCATTTACAAACTAGTACAACCAGTCTGGAAGGCAGTTTGGAGAGTCCTCAAAAGACTAAACAGCCATACCACTCCTGAGCATCTATTCAGAACATTACAACTCACATGTTCATTGATACACTAATTCACAATAGCCAAGTTATGAAAAGAGCCCGGGTGCTTTACAATGTATGAGTGAATCAAGAAAATGTGGTACACATACACAATGGAACTTTACTCATCCATTAGAATATTAGATCATTTGCAAGGAAATGGATGGACCTAGAAAAACTCATGTTACAGTGGTAAGCCAGGCTCAGAGAGACAAACCACGTGTTTTCTCTCATGTGAAAGCTAGATCAAAAACAACTGTGTGTGTTAACTTATACAAGGTTTGATGCATATGCACACAAACTGACTAAAAGAGGGTATACTTAGGGGAGGAATCCAAAGGCATAACTACTCTGGACAATTACTGTACAGTTATCAAAACGAAACCAGGAAGTGGAAACATCTTGGGGGGGAGGGCGGCACAGGAATGGAGAGAGGAAGCCCGAGCAAATGCAATCATTGTATTCAATGTACACTGCAAAAAGTGGGTCTGGGGAGGTGGGGAATAGGGCAGAATGAAGAAAGGGGTGACACTGTTACTAAGCGTTGTATTTATAACCTGATTTATGGGCTTTTAAAAAAAGAAAGTCATTTACAACCTGTTTAGCCTGAGAGGCTTATATAAGATTACAGACTTCTGAGGCTACTGTAGATAAAGAACGAGACTGGACTGCTTCCATCCATGTGTGAAACACCCATCTCCAGTCCCCCGCGGGGCGAAATCAGCTCTCTCACCCGCACCGCCCCCCGCCCCCGCTGGGAGAGCGCGAGCCAAATCGAGGCCTGACTGCCCAGAAGAACAACGGTGGAATGTCAGGCAGTGGGGAACGAATGCAGGACTCATTTGGTGTATAGCATTGTTCTTCTCACTAGAAGAAACAGAAACAAAGCCAATACTTAGAACCCTACCCTCACTTCCGGCTCTGGCCCGGAGTGGGGGGAACTGCTTCCGCATCCTCCGGAAGTGACGAAAATGCCCGTTCTCCTTCGTGTCCGCCCCCAAACCTAGGATTCGGGGGAAAAAGGTCCGCACACCTAAGAAGGGCACTAGGACCGCCCGGGATCTGGATAGGTCCGGTGCCCAGGAAGGGCGGGGATTGCGCCCGGTCCCGGAAGTTGGAAGCTTTGTGTCCGGGAGGGAGGCTTCCGTGACGGACCGCGAGCGGAGGGTGAGTTCTGCCCGCGAGGTGGCAGCGGGGTTGCCGGCGGCCGGGCGTGTCCCAGCAGCGCTGTCGGCTTTCTTCCGCGGATACTTACGGTCCTGTCTGCTGGTACTGCTCTCAGTCTCTCGCAGCCAGCCCAGAAAGTGAGGGCCGGAGCATCTGCCCTCGACGCCGCTGCCGTGGGAGACCTTGGCTAGTGTTCTACCTCATGAGCCACAGTCCACTCTTGACTCTTTTGGTGTTTGATTGGAGATAGGAGTCTCATAGGCTTTCCTGCCCTTGTTGCCTTCAAACTATAATTCAGGATTACTAGCATGAGCCACAGGCATCCAGCTTTTATTTACTTGGGGCCGGGGATGTGGCTTAGCGGTAGAGTGCTTGCCTAGCCGCGTGGAGCCCAGGGTTCGATTCCTCGGTACCACATAAACAAAAAGGCAGAAGTGGCGCTGTGGCTTAACTAGTAGAGCGCTAGCCTTGAGCAAAAAAAAGCTCAGGGACAGTGCCCAGGCCCGGAGTTCAAGCCCCAGGATCGGCCAAAAAAAAAAAAAAAATGTTCATCTTTTGATCTGATTATCTTTATATTTACTGTTTCTTGCTGTTTACACAGTATTATCAATTGGCCCGAGAAATTTTAAGGTTGACTTGCTTATGAAATTTAGATTATTATGACAAATACTTGAACATTCCTTTCAGAGATGGGAAACTTTTACTGCGAAGAGACTTTTGGATATTTATAACTTCATTCGTGGGCCATACAAAATTAACCAACAAACCTAGAGTCAGTGGCTCGTGCCTGTAATCCTACCTATTCAGTAGACTAAAATCTAAATGATCGAGGATCAAAGCTAGCCCAGGTAGAAAAGTGAGAGACTCCATTTCCAATTAACCAGCAAATGCTGGACTGAAGGCATGATTCAAGTGGTAAAGCTCCATCCATGACCAAAAAATGGGTAAATTTAAGGCCCTGAGTTTAAACTCTGATACCAGAAAAAAAAAAAAAATCAATACAAGCACACCCCTGAGAGCAGTCAATAAAGAGCATACACGCCCCCTTGTGTAGAAGATGATTTTGTGGGCCTTACAGAACCTGTGGTCTGGAGGTTCCCTACCCTCACAACTTCTGCCAATTTCCTCCTTCAAGACAAGTGTCTACCCTTGAGACATAGTTTTATTGACATACTTTCTGTGCCCAAGGTAGTCATTTCTGAAGAGTACACCTCCTCACCCTCCCACTACCCCCTGAACATATTCTTTAACATATTTCTTTAACATATTCTTGCTCAATTCCCCAAAGCACAATAGTTATTTGGGCAAGCAAACAAGGTCAGAGGGAGAAAGCTGCTCTTTTCCCCTTTTTTATTAAATGTGTCAGTTTATTGAGGGAGTGCGAGATGTAAAGCAAAGAAAACAGTGTCTATGTGCTTTTAGCCAAGCTATTTGTTAGTATTTATTTCTGGATTTCTAGCTTCTGATTCCCAGGGTTCACTTCTCCTGACCTAACCTTACATATTGAAGGGATCACTATGCCTATTGGCAGAGGTTGGGTAATAGGGGCGCAAAGATTTCATTGAGATCACTCTTAGGAGGATACTGCTACGGATAAGAGATGTTGGCAGTGGGTATAGGAGAGAAATGCACAAAGACTACTGTATTTAGAAGATAAACAGTATTCGAGACTAGTGATTAGATATGGTACCTTTTATTGTACTTTGTTTTTCTGTTTGTTTTTTTGCCAGTCCCGGGGCTTCAACTCAGGGCCTGGGTGCTGTCCCTGAGCTTCTTTGCTCAAGGCTAGCACTCTACACTTGAGCCACAGCACCACTTCTGGCTTTTTCTGTGTATGTGGTACTGAGGAATTGAACCCAGGGCTTCATGCATGCTAGGCAAGCACTCTACCACTGAGCCACATCCCCAGGCCTATTGTACATTTTCTGTTGCTTAATTCTACAGTAAGTTAGGGCATTTTATTACAAGAAAATGTATTTATTTTGGCTAATGGATCTGGTCCAAGGGCCATGACACCTGAGGGTGTCAGAGGGCATGTTAAGAGACTTACCAAACTCACTTTTTTAGGAGACTTAGCCAAACTGGCTTTTATGACCTCCTCATTCTATAGACTACCAACCCATTAATTACATGAGTCTCTAATTAATCTCCTTATGAGGGCAAAGTCTAAATTACCTTTCAGAGGCCCCAGCTAGCCCCACATTTTAATATCTTAAAATGGGAATTAAATTTCAATATCAGCTTCACAGAGGACAAAACATAACAGCACCTAATGATGATTCTGAAGTTTTCAGCCTAAGGGAGCAAATTACACTAAACAAACTAGTTTGAAGCCTTCTAAGGTTTCATTTCCCCTTGTGTTAAAAACACAGGATATTTTTCCCTTTTCTTTTTGAATGTATGCGTTTTTTTTCTTTATTGTCAAAGTGAAGTACAGAGGGGTTACAGTTTCATAGGCAAGACACTGAGTACATTTCTTATCCAACTTGTTACCTCCTCCCTCATTTTTCCCCTGCCTCCTCCCTCCCTAGTTTCTTCCCCCCCCCCATGAGTTGTACAGTTCATTTACACCATATTGTTTTGTAAGTATTATTGCATTGGTTTGTCTTTTTATCCTTTGTCTCTCAATTTTGGTATTCCCTTTCCCTTCCCTAGTTCCGAAACAGTATCCAGGGCACTAAAATCAGTTACAGTGATGCCACAGGTAAAACCATGGGAAGGGAGTACAAAAAAAAAAGAGGAAAAAGGACATTCTTACTGGGATGAGGTGGAATCTCAATGTTTTGATTTGCATTTCTTTTATTGCCAGTGAGGTAAAGCACTTTTTCATATGTCTCTTGGCCATTCTCATTTTCTCATCAGAGAAGTCACTTTTTAAGTCTTTAGCCCACTTGTTGAGGGGGCTGTTGGTTCTTTGTGGTTTTGTTTTGGAGGAATTTAATATTTTTAGTTCTGCATATGTTTTAGATATGAGGCCTTTGTCCGTTGTATGGCCAGTAAAGACCTAAATGTTGGAGGGGATGTGGCCAAAAGGGAACCCTACTTCATTGTTGGTGGGAATGTAAACTGATTCAACCACTCTGTAAAGCGGTACGGAGATTCCTCAGAAGGCTAAATATAGAACTCCCCTATGACCCAGCAGTCCCTCTTTTGGGCATCTACCCAAAAGACCACAAACAAGAACACACTAAAGTCACCAGCACAACAATGTTCATCGCAGCACAATTTGTCATAGCTAAAATATGGAACCAACCCAGATGTCCCACAGTAGATGAATGGATCAGGAAAATCTGGTACATATACACAATGGAATTTTATGCCTGTATCAGAAAGAATGACATTACCCCATTCGTAAGGAAATGGAAGAACTTGGAAAAAATTATACTAAGTGAAGTGAGCCAGACCCAAAGAAACATGGACTCTATGGTTTCCCTCATAGGGAATAATTAGCACAGGTTTAGGCTAGTCACAGCAGAGGAACACAAGAGCCTAATAGCTATGCCCCTATGAATGCATAAGATGATGCTAAGTGAAATGAACTCCATGTTATGGAAACGAGTGTTATATCACTATTGTAATTACTTTCAACACGCCATGTGAAACCATAGCTTCTTTTGTTGATGATCCTCTTGTATCCCTTCCTGTGGTTGTACTCATGCTATCATTATATCTCATCTGAATACACTGGATACTGTATATACTGGTATTAGAACTAGGGAAGTGAAAGGGAATATGAAAATCGAGAGACAAAGGATAAAAAGACAAACGACTCCAAAAGCAATACTTGCAAACCATTTGGTGTAAACCAACTGAACAACTTATGGGGGGATAGGGGATGGGGGAGGGGGGAATGAGGGAGGAGGTAACAAACAGTACAAGAAATGTACCCAAGGCCTAACGTATGAAACTGTAACCTCTCTGTACATCAATTTGACAATTTAAAAAAAAAAAAAGAGGAAAAAAAGGCACGGTTTCACATGGCATATTGAAAATAACTACAACAGTAATATACCACTTGTTTCCATAACTTGAAGTTCATTTGGTTTAGCATCATCTTATGTGATCATACTGGCATAGCTATTGGACTATTGTGATCTTCTGCTAGGACTTTCCTAGATGTGTACTAATTATTCCCTAAGAGGGAAACCATAGAGTCCATGTTTCTTTGGCTCTGGCTCACTTCACTTATTATGATTTTTTCCAAGTCTTTCCATTTCCTTGCAAATGGAACAGTGTCATTCTTTCTGATAGAGGCATAGAATTCATTGTGTATGTGTACCACATTTTCTTGATCCACTCATCTACTGAGGGGCATCTGTGTTGGTTTCATATTTTAGCAATGACAAATTGTGCTGACATAGTTTTGACATAGTTTTGCTGGTGGCTTTAGTGTGGTCTTTCTTGTAATCTTTAGGGTAGATGCCCAAAGTGGGGCTGCTGGGTCATAGGAGAGCTCTTATGTTTAACCTTCTGAGGAACCTCCATACTGCTTTCCAGAGTGGTTGAACAAGTTTATACTCCCACCAGCAGTGTAGCAGGGGTTCCCTTTTGGCCACATCCCCTCCAGCATCTGTTATTATTAGTTTTCCTGATAATGGACATTCTTACTGGGGTGAGATGGAATCTCAGTGTTTTGACTTGCATTTCTTTTTTTTTTTTTTTTTTTTTTTTGGCCAGTCCTGGGCATTGGACTCAGGGCCTGAGCACTGTCCCTGGCTTCTTCCCGCTCAAGGCTAGCACTCTGCCACTTGAGCCACAGCGCCGCTTCTGGCCGTTTTCTGTATATGTGGTGCTGGGGAATCGAACCTAGGGCCTCGTGTATCCGAGGCAGGCACTCTTGCCACTAGGCTATATCCCCAGCCCCCTGACTTGCATTTCTTTTATGTCCAGTGATATATAGCACTTCTCCATGTGTCTCTTGGCAATTCTCATTTTCTAAAAAGAGAAGACTCTTTTTAGATCTTTAGCCCATTTGTTGAGGGGGAAGTTGGTTCTTTGAGGATTTGTTTTAGAGCAATTTAATTTTTTTTTTAGTTCTATCTATATTTTAGATATAAGGCCTTTGTCTGTTGTATAGCCAGTAAAGATCTTCTCCCAGTCTGTGGGCTTTCTGTTTATCTTGCAAGCTATGTCCTTTGCCATGCAGAAACTCTGTAGTGTGATGCAATCCCATTTGTCCAACCTTTCTTTGATTTGTTGTGTTTCTGGGCCTTTATTAAGAAAGTTTCTTCTTGTGCCAAGGAGCCCAAGTGTTTTTCCTATTCCTTCTTGTAGAGTTTTTAGGGTATCTGATTTTACCTTGCGGTCTTTGATCTATTTGGAATTGATTTTGCTTCAGGGTGATATATAAGGATCTAGTTTTAGTTTGTTACAAGTGTTGAACCAGTTTTGCCAGCACCTTTTGTTGAAGAGGCTATCTTTCTTTCATCCTATTCTTTGTTTTGTTCTGTTTTTTGCCAGTCCTGGGGCTTCGGACTCAGGGCTTGAGCACTGTCCCTGGCTTCTTTTTGCTCAAGGCTAGCACTCTACCACTTGAGCCGCAGCACCACTTCTGCCTGTTTCTATATATGTGGTGCTGGGGAATCAAACTCAGGGCTTCATGTATGTAAGGCAAGCACTCTACCACTAGGCCATATTCCCAGCCCTCCATCCTATTCTTTTAGCTCCTTTATCAAAGATTAAGTAGCCATAGGTTTTTTTATTCATTTCTGGGTCTTCAGTTCTCTTCCACTGGTCCTCAGGCCTGTTCTTGTGCCAATACCAAGCTGGTTTTATTACTATAGCTTTATAATACAGCTTGAAGTTTGGTATTGAAGTTCCTCCAGCACTGTTCTTTCTGCTTAGGATTGTTTTTGGTATTCTGGGTCTTTTATTGTTCCATATGAATTTCTGAATTGCTTCCTCTATTTCATTAAAGAATGCTGTTAGGATATTGATGGGTATTGCATTGAATTTGTAGATAGCCTTTGGCAATATTGCCATTTTTTCCTTTCTTATTATAAATATTTAGGTTTTATTTGCTCACTATGGAAAACTCAGAACATACTCATCAGGATATACACATACTTTTTTTAAACTAAGGGAAAGTATAAATGTAATAATCTCACTACTCAAGATGGATGGCTATATTTGGGTGTGTTTTTCACATGCCTTTTTTCCCCCTCTGTGTGTGTGTGTGTGTGTGTGTGTGTGTGTGTGTGTGTGTGTGTGTGTGTGTGTGTGTGTGCCAGTCCTGGCTTGAACTCAGGGCCTGGGTGCTATCCCTGAGCTTTTGTGCCCAGGACTAGTAGTCTATCACTTTGAGCCACAGCACCAGTTCTGGCTTTTTGGTAGTTAATTGGAGATAAGAATCATGGACTTTACTGCCCAGGCTGACTTTGAACTGCAGTCCTCAAATCTCAGCCTCCTGAGTAGCTAGGATTACATATGTAAGCCTCCAGTGCTTGGCTCTGTGCATCTTTTTATGAGGTCTCATTAATATCTTAAGAAGCCTGCGCTCCATAAATTCCTGGCATTCTGCTTCTGGTTGTACACTGGGGAAACAGCCCTTTAACCTCATGTGTGAGCCTCCATCTGAGGATCCGGGGACTGGCTATGAAATGGCCAGAATTCGAGACTTCCCCCCCCCCCCCAAAGACCACCGAGAAGCCGATTCCGATGCAGAAGCAAAGAGTTGTTTATTAGCAAGCTCGAGCTCAGACCTACGCCCACAAAGACACAGCCAAGATGGACAAAGGCCCCAAGCACAGATTACACTAGGTTTTTGTAGTAAACAAGTCTAGGGGATTCCCAGTTAAAAAGACATGTAATTGGTTAACCTTTAGTGTATTATCTATTCATGATTAGCTGGGGCATTGTCGCTTACGAGCAAGACAGTCAAAGTTTGCAAAAGACATCTGGGGTCAGCCTTCACCTGTTACCAACCTTGGGACTGTTAGTGGGGGGTGCTGCATGGGACTTTGACGCCAGTTCCCTCCTGCTGTGTATACATTAGTTACTTATTGGGACAGTAACTTGTTAGCAGCTTGATTGCCTGGTGGAGCACCTGGCACTTCAAATATTTATCTGCTGATATTCCAGTACACAGCACAGCACAATTATCAAACAAGGCAGTGAAGCGTCTTATAAGCAATGGCTAAAGCACCCTAACTTTAACTGATTTCTGGTCAAATGAAGTCTCTCTGGATACCTTGATTATTTTAGACTGCATTTTATTCAGGCTTCACACTGACATGTTCTGCAGTTATTCCAGGAAGCTTCAGGGCCCGGTCAGGCCCAAGCTACAATATAGAGGTGCACCGGCTGCTCAGGCTCCTCAGCTCTCTTGACTTTTTCCCATAAATACAAAAGAAGTGGGAACAGAAGGATTAGAAAGACAACATCTCATAAAGGTACCAAATATGCTTTGGAGATGGATTTTTCTAGTTTAATAGTTCTATTTTTTAATTAAAATTGCTTCCATTTGTTGGCAAATGAATTAACAATTTGTGAATTAACAAATGATAATTGAAGCTTTTGAATTAATAAATCTTTTGGTCTTTTTTCCCCCAGTGGATTCCTGCTTGTCTTTGAAATGCAGTTAACACATCAACTAGACCTATTTCCTGAATGTAGAGTGACTCTCCTATTATTTAAAGATGTAAAAAATGCTGGAGCCTTGAGAAAAAAGGCCTTGGAAGGCACCTTTGGTGGCTCACTGATAAATCCTACAGTGGTAAGTGCAGAATGTAAAGAATGAATTAACTATACTATGCATTTAACACTATGTTAATCTTTGGGACAACAGTGACTCATGCCTGTAATCTTAGCTGTTCAGGAGACTGAGATCTGAGAATCATGGATTGAGGCAGGAAAGTCCATGAGATCCTTATCGCCAACAACCAAAAAAGTTAGAAGTGGAACTGTGGCCCAAGCAGTAGAGTGCATGTCTGGAGCAGAAGAATTTAGGAACAGTACCCAAGCCCCAACTTCAAGCCTCAGGACATTCCCCCCCACACACCAAAAAAAAAAAAAGAAAAAAAGAAAGTGTTGATTTTTCACAATGTTATAAATTAGCCTAAAATGTTGTCATCTTCAAGTAAAAAGTTCTTACCCAAGTCAGAATAGACCAGTCTTGAATTTGTCGATTTGACATGGATGCAAAAATGACCTATTCTTCCCTAAGAAATAGGAAGGGTTGAAGTCTACCTCTGATCCCATTTGTGGTCCAGCAGATACCCAGACTCCAGCTTCTCAGGTCAAGTGAGAGTTTTGAGCAAGACAGTGTCTGTGGAAGAGGCGAAGCAGAGTGTGGAGAGCATGTTCGTCTCGCTTATTGCAGCTCTGCTACCTACATAACCAGCTCTTACATAGCACTTACTCTGGCCCTAGCATTGTTCTCAGTACTTTTTATATCCTAACTCAGTGTTCAGTAATTCTGTCAGAAACCTATTTTCTGTGTTAACTGATAGGACCGCAAGAAACTGGGTGGAGGGATAGAGCTGGAAATTAAACCCACGCATTATTTGCCTCGGTTGCTTCATGATTATGTGTAAATAATATTGTATTCATTAAGTAGTTGGAGAATTAAAGAAAACAAAATAGCTAAAATGTTTAGATTACAGCCTTTCCCATATTAGCCTTCAATTTAGTTATTTTGATTTTTTGTTACTATTTGTCTTAAGTGTTGTACAGATTTAAAATAGTATATTTAATATATACATATGTTATATATAATTCTGTTATAATAATTAGAGAATTATATATCACATATAATTTTTATGTAGTGAATGTATGTGTGTACCCATACACACATACACACACATATCCCTAGCCCTTGAGATAATAGTTTTGAAGGTTAGTCTATAAGAATCATGATAAAGTCAAACAACTGGACACACTGGAGTCGGTATAAGATTGGATGCATATTTTCAGAGTGCTCCATAACCTCTCTATAATTCTTTTTATTTTCTTTAGATTGTCGATCCATTTCAGATACTTGTGGCAGCAAATAAGGCAGTTCACCTCTACAAACTGGGGAAAATGAAGACAAGAACTCTATCAACTGAAGTTATTTTCAACCTTTCCCCAAATAACAATGTAATGTAGGATTTACTGACTTTATTCTATTGACCTTGTCTTAACATATTTGTTTGTTCCTCCATGTTGAGTTGTAGACTAAGTTTCTGCAAACACTTGTTAGCAATGAGTCAAGATAATCATGAGCAGAGCTCTAGATACTGCCTCTTACTGGGCAAATAAGCTCTGAGGTCAGTTTCTATATGAATAAATAAAAATTTAACTAAACCAAATGAATCTAGTATTATATGTCCTTACCATATAGGGTCAGGAAGATACCTCGTGTTTTTGCTTTAGACACTGACAGAAAGCCAAATGACAGAACATTAGGCATAGATGTTTTATGTGTTTACTCAAACTCCTTGAGAGTAGCATACATGTCACTTCCATATTCAGTATCTAGAATTACCCAGTTCATGTGAAGATTCTATGGTTTGAAATTGTCATAGGAATCTTCCTTTCCTTTCTCTTCCCTTCCCTTCCTCATCTTCTCCACCCCTGTCCCTCTTAACCTCCTCTTTCTGTACCAATACTGGAGGCTAGAGGTCAAGGCCTTCCTTGTGCTTTTGCTTGGCTTTCCTGTTCACGGTTTTATACTATACAAGTCATACTTCCAGCCCAGCATTTTGCAAATTAATCAGAAGTAGAGTCTCGCAGACTTTTCTTCCTGGGCTGGCTTTGAACCTCAATCCTCCAGGGCTAAGCATTCTGAGTAGCTAGGATTACAGGTGTTCAGCGTTAGTGCTGAATTAGAAATCCTTTCTTAATCACGGTTATTGAAACTTGTGTGTTTTAATTTACTTTTATTATCCTTAAAGAGTTCTGCAAAGGGGTTTCAAACATTCAGCATGACAGTGTATGGTTTATGATTATAATGCATTTGACCAGAGTCACCCCTTCCATTATTCTCCACCTCCTATCCAACCCAATTCCACCTATCCTCTCAAGTTATATAGTTCCATTTTCACATATGACTGTATTCAGGGCTGAACTTTGGCTGATGACATTTTAGTGTTAATACCACAACCAAGTAGTAATATCTAGAGAAAAATTAGAAGGCTTATGATGATAAAATAGATAAGATAGAAAAATTCATAAAATGCACTTGGAATGGAAATGAAATTCCCCAGTATCTGCAATAAAATTTACCACATAAATATTATCTTTTAGAGATCATTTGAAATAACTCTTGACACTTTCTGTTCAAGCTACAGTTCTAGGGCAAAAAAGAAAACATATTTCTGAGGAGAGTCAGATGAACAAGACAGAAGTTAAGATGCACTAAGTTAAATGACACAACAGGATTGTGAATTCCCATCCAAAGGAACAGTAAGGAAGCCATTTATTCTGGAGGGATGGGGAGTGGTCTTTTAAAATGCTAGACTGAGAAGCTAAACCAGAGAAGGGAATCAGACAGTCGACAAGATTGAATGTAGATAGAAAAGTAGGTGTAAAGTCAGGAGTATATGATTGGAGGGTCACTCGGTGCTGGCATGCTGAGATTCTATAGGAGCAAGGTACAGCATAAGTGGAGAGTACTTTACAGATGGTAATAGTAGATGTTAGGGACAGGATTATTGAAGGCGACAACTAGGATAAGAACAGGAAGGAACCTGACTGAGGAGGAAGGTAGGTCTGGAGATGTTTCAGTCATAAGAGAGGTTCATTGTTTTGATTTTTCCCTTAGATTTCAGAGGCTTTGAAAAAATTTGGTATCTCAGCAAATGATACTTCAGTTCTAATTGTTTACATTGAGGAAGGAGAAAAACAGATAAATCAAGAAGACCTAATCTCTCAAGTAGAAGGTTATCAGATTTCTCTGGAAAATCTTCCTGAAATAACAAATATTACAGAAGTCAAAAAGGTTTGTAAATCCATATAGAGTGTAACATCAAGAACAATGCTGCCGCTGTTATTTGAACTTCTAAAAAATACTAAAGCAACTTTTTTAAAATAACTTGGGAAAGAATTATAGATTTTTTTACAGTGGGCTGGCTGGGGTGGAACACATCTGTAATTGCAACACTCACAGGCTGAGACAGAACAGGAGTTCAAGACTAAGCAAGGCTACATAGTGAACCCCAAAGTAAGAACAACTGCAACAGTAAACAAACAAAAACACCAAAAACTTAGAGGGTTCAGGTTTTATGTAAAGTATAAGTAGAAAATGTAGTTGATAAAAACGTTCTTCATGATAAGAAAGTGAATATCTAAATATCAAGCTTATGTATTATATTTAGAATATAAAATGTATTTTGGCTTTAATATCCAGATTGTGCTTTTATGTATCTTTTTTTTTCTTTTGAGTCTATGTAGCCTGGGGTAGCCTTGAATTTGCTGTCCTCCTGCCTCAGCCTCCTCAGTGCTGGGATTACAGGCATGTACCACTATGCTACTTTAGATGTCAGCTTTTAAAATTGGTATTGTGTTGTATGTGTACCAAATTTGGCATTTTTTATATTCATATCTGTACTTCAAAAGGATGTTTGGCATATGTCGTGAATTGTGGTCTGTTTTGATTATTTTAATCATATTTATGATCTATCATTAACTCAACCTGAAAAGCTCACTTATAAAATGTGTTCAATAACTATTATTTGTGCACGAATCTATCAGCAAGTCATAATTTATGTTTAATTTTTGCAGATATATAAACTGTCTTCACAAGAAGAGAGTATTGGGACCTTATTGGATGGTATCATTTGTAGAATGTCAACAAAAGATGTTTTGTGAAATGTGTTCAGTATCAACAGAAAGTTCCAGCATTAAAGAAACGTTGATTCTTGTTTAGCAAGCACAAGACCTTTAATGCAAACCCCAGTATCACCAGAAACAAAAGAAAAGTTAAATTTTCTTTCCTGGTTCAAAATTAATGTATGTTGATTAAAAAAAACACACAGAAACCTGCTAGTTCTACTTTTTTATTATTGTAAGAGATACTTATTGTTGCTATTTTTTGTTTCAAATATTTTTATTTTTATATAACTGGAATAAAAAGTGCAAATGCTTATGAATGCCTACAGTGTACGAGGTTCTTAAATCTTTCAATTTGTATCCCATCTTTTACTTCTGGCTACTCTGACCCCCTTTCTAGTCCCTGGGTCCTGATTCTGAGTCTCTTACATGCAGGAATTAATTTTATTCTTACTGTGTTTTGTCCTTGAGGTACTGGAGTTTAAACTCAAGGCCTTGGACTAATTAGACCACTTGAGCACACTGCAAGCCTTTTCCCTTTCCCCCGAGCTGGCCTGGACTGTGATCCTCCAGAGTGGATGAAATTATAGGCGTTTTCACTTCACCCAGCTTCATACTGATTTTATCTCCATTTTACACAAGGCAACAAAACATTTATAGAACTATTAAGTAGCTTGTCTAAAGTCATTTAGCTAGCTGAAATCACAGAAAGGGGCCTGGTATAGGGCTCTATCTGCTGGGCTCCCAGTCTGAGGAAAGAGACATAGTCCTGCTTTTGGATGTGCCCAGCCAGAGACTTTGCCTGTGGGTGTCCCCTGGTGACAGAGGACAGTGCCCAACTGAACCCCAATGGGACTGGAAGCAAGGCAATATGACCACCCCATAAAACTACAGTTAACCTAGAGTGGGCCACCCATGGACATGGAAAGGAGGAGCTGCTGAGAGACCTTTTGGAATTTACCCTGCAGGGTTTGGCAATTTATGGGATTAAAAGGGAAGGAAGGAAAGTTTTTGTGGTAGTGAAAAGGTAGACTTGACTAAATAAGTAGATTAGTTGGGGCTGGGGCCGGGGACCCTGGAAATAAACCTCGGAATAAATAGGAAAGCACTGCTGACCTAATAAAACATTCAAGGAATAGAACTTCCTGCTTCCATTCACCTACTTCAACCTTCTCAGTTCAACGGACCATCCTTGCAGGATGGACCTGTTTGAAGACTACAGTTTAGGGCTGTTGTAACATCCAGCCTTTTCTAGTTGATTGTTCTGTGCCTCATTTGCATAGCACTCAACCAATCAGCATATCTGAGTGCTGTACTGGGCTTAAAAGCCCCTTCCTAGTAACTGTCTATTGGGACCCTTTTTGCCCAAAGAAAGCCTTGTTTCTTTTTGCCTGAGTAAATTCCATATTCACATTCACCCTTTTTTGATGTCTGTAGACACTGTTGGAGTTCTGAGATAAGGAATCTGTGGCAGCCAGCTGCTCAGTTACAGACATTGTCTGCTTTGGAGCCAGAGGAACAAATGGGCTTTGCCTACTTAGATCCCAACAGAAAAACCATTGTCATTTAAATGATGGGTCCCACTGAGAAGGAAGAAGATGGAGTTGCTGATTTCATGGGAAGATGCTAGACTTAGTTTGTGGACCCAGGTTTGTCTTCCCATTTTTTTCTTTATGATGGCTTTATTGATACACAATTTATGTTCTTGGCCCTTTTAAAGTATAAATATGAATCATTTTAGTGTATATTCCGTGTGTGTGTGTGTATGTGTGCGCACAAGTTCTGGGATTTGAACTCAGGACTGAGTGCTGTTCCTGAGGTTTTTCTGCCCAAAGCTAACACTCTACCACTTGAACCACAGTTCCAATTCCAGTTTTAGTGATTAACTGAAGAGTCTCACAGACTTTCCTGCCCAGGATGGCTTTGAACCATGATCCTCAGATCTCAGCCTCCTGTGTAGGTAGGATTACAGGTATGAACTACCTGCACATGGCCATATATTCCATTTAAAAGAAATGTTTAAGATTTGAAATTTTATAGAGAAAGAAAGTAGTTTGGTGGCTGCCTATAGCTGAATGGGGAATGGAATGGGGGAGGTTTAAGTGCTTAAAGGTTACAAAGAGTTTCAGACTGGTGAAAAATGTTCTAAAATTGTGCTGGTTGTGCACTGTTAAGAATATGTTTAGCATCATCTTATATGTTTATATGTACTAGTTATTGAGCTATTGTGATATTCTGTTAGGATTATCTTAGACAGGTACTAATTATTGCCAATGAGGGAACCCATAGAGTCTATGTTTCTTTGAGTCTGGCTCACGTCACTTAATATGATTTTTTCTAAGTCTTTTCATTTCCTTGCGAATGGGGGCAATGTCATTCTTTCTGATGGAAACATAGAATTCTATTGTGTGTATGTACCGCATTTTCTTGATCCATTCATCTACCGAAGGACATCTGGGCTGGTTTCCTATTTTAGCTATGGCAAATTGTGCTGCGATGAACATAGTTGTGCTGGTGGCTTTAGTGTGGTCTTGCTTGTAATCCTTTTTACCCAAAGGATGCCCAAAAGCAGGGTTTCTGGGTCATAGGGTCACTATGTTTAGCCTTTTGAGGAACCTCCACACTACTTTCCAAAATGGTTGAACAAGTTTACCCTCCCACCAACAGTGTAGTAGGGTTCCCTTTCCGCCACCTCCCCACCAGCATCTGTTGCTATTAGTTTTCTTGATAATGGGCAATCTTACTGGGGTGAGGTGGAACTCCAAGGAATGGAAATAAGTGGTTTATCATTGTTGTTACTTTCAATGTACCATGTGAAATTATGCCTTTTTCTTTTGTCTTTCTTCTCTATGGCTTTACCCCTGATGTCACTGTAACTGATTTTGGTACTCTGGGTATTGTATATACACTTATCAGAACTAGGGAAGAGGAACATCAAAATGGAGAGGCAAAGGGTAAGAGGTGAACTAATGCAACAGCAATACATAGAAGAATATATGCTGTACAACTGGGGAGGGGGAATTGGGCACGGGGTAGAGGAGAAAATTGAGGGAGGAGGTAATAAGTTTAATGAGAAATATACTCACTGCCTGATGTAAGAAACGATAACCCCTCTGTACAGCACTTTGACAATAAATAAAAAATTAAATACTTAAAAAAAATATGTTAGGGGGCTGGGGATATAGCCTAGTGGCAAGAGTGCCTGCCTCGGATACACGAGGCCCTAGGTTCGATTCCCCAGCACCACATATACAGAAAAAATGGCCAGAAGCGGCGCTGTGGCTCAAGTGGCGGAGTGCTAGCCTTGAGCGGGAAGAAGCCAGGGACAGTGCTCAGGCCCTGAGTCCAAGGCCCAGGACTGGCAAAAAATAAAAAAAAAATAAAAAAATAAAAAAAAAAAATATGTTAAGCCAAGCACTGGTGGCTCAGATCTGTAATCCTAGCTAATTAGGAGTCTGAAATTTGAGTATCACAGTTCAGAGCCACCCTGAGCAGGAAAGTCTGAGATGCTCATCTCCAATTAACCTCCAAAAATCTCAGAAACAGAGTTATGACTCAAGTGGTAAAGTGCTAGTCTTGAGCAACAAAGCTCAAGAACAGCACTTGGGCCCCGAGTGTAATCCCCAGGACCAGCACATGTACACAACAAAAGAATATGTTAAAAGTTTGAGTGGGGCTGGGGATATGGCCTAGTGGCAAGAGTGCTTGCCTCATATACATGAGGCCCTGGGTTCAATTCCCCAGCACCACATATACAAAAAATGGCCAGAAGGGGCGCTGTGGCTCAAGTGGCAGAGTGCTAGCCTTGAGCAAAAAGAAGCCAGGGATAGTGCTCAGGCCCTGAGTCCAAGCCCCAGGACTGGCAAAAAAAAAAAAAGTTTGAAGCATTTGAATTATGTCTCCAAAAGTCTATTTTAAAATTATACATTACATGATTCCGTGTATATAACTTTCTTGAAGAAAATTTTCTTTATTAGGTTATTTTTTTTATTTGCCCTGATTCTAACAGCAGTTCCCAGCTCTCCTGTGTCAGCCCACCAGGACTTGCAAGGCCAAAACAAAGACTATAGCGTGAAATTTACCTTTTCTAACTAGTGGGGATAAAATGGTACTCTAAGTATTTTGTGTATAGAACTGTCTGCTCATTTCCTCTGAGGAAATTTCCTGCTCACTTCCTCTTAGTCATACCTCCGAGGAGGAGACAGGGACATTAGCTAACACGGCTGGAAGTGCTTTGCTGTGCTTTGTCTTTCCCTTACCCAGGCTCACCACCCATGGTCACGTCACAGGATCTGAACTAGAAGAGTCTTTGTATCCAGGACACAACACACTCATTCACTCATCTGGTACAGAAAGATCAGGAATCAGGCCAGCTCCCTGGGCTCTGGGTCCCCTGCCATGATTTAGTAACAGAATGAACTAGAATCATGGCTTCTTCAAATGAAGATATTCCAGAAATGACAAGTTCATAAAACCTAAACCTTTCTGGGATTGAGAAATTTGGTTGGGTTTTTTGTTGTTGTTGTTGTTGTTGTTTTGCCAGGACTGAACTCCAGGCCTGAACACTGTCCCTGTCTTCTTTTTGCTCAAGGCTAGCACTCTACCACTTGAGCCACAGTGCCACTTCCGGCTTCTATATGTGTGGTGCTGAGGAATTGAAGCCAGGGCTTCATGTATAAGAGGCAAGCACTCTACCACGAGGCCATATTCCCAGCCCCGGGATTGAGAAATTTGTGTCAGACAAGGCAGTGGAATCTCTACAGTATTAAGCTTTTCAAGAGCCCTCTCAAATCAACCATCAACTTGGACATTCAAGAGGGTCTGGCTCAGCCCCCTGCACTACACAGCGAGGCTGCCTCAGGCTCAAGTGCAGGGCCTTTTCCAAACCTTCTGTGCAGCTTGGGAACTCCCCAGCTCCTACCTGGAGCTCTCTTTCCCCAACCCTCAACTCTCCTCATGTCCCATGGGAAGCCTGCTAGCCAAGGCTTTCCCATACATGGGTTTGCGCCAAGTCTTAGTCCCTGAGGTGCTCCAAATATAGACTTGAACCTTAGAGTTTTCCTTGTATTTTGGCTGGAAGGTTCCATCCTGCAGCACTGAGGCTCAGGGCTGGAGTAAATGGACAAAACAGTGGACAAGTACTAAAACCAATTCTCATCACACAGCGTTGTGAATGCCTTTGACCCCCACAAATCCTGCACTAAAGTGGTTGTTAGTCAACTCCTCATGTGTTGTGGAAATTCTCAGATCAAATCAGCATTACTTTTGTGACCAGACATCAGCAAAAGAATAAAAAAAAAACAGTTGTAGATGAAGGAAGCACATCAGGGACATGTGCCCATCAAAGAAATATTCATAAAAGAACCTGCTAGAACTGGGGCACTGAGGGTACCACAGCCTTTCATTGCTAATATTTCTGCCAGGATAATTACCCAATAATTATCAGTTCAAACTGGTTCACTCAATCTGGTTATTGATCCTTGAGCCTTTTAGATTTTAAACCTTTGGCCAAGGATTATTGTTTTATATTTCTAATGTAATCTTCCTCATCCTTCCATCAAACCTTTCACTTGCCTTAATCACTGAAAGCATCCACATGTGCCACATTACAGTGCTCTCCATTATTACCTGTTAAACATCTTCGGACAGTCAGCTTCTCCATCAAACTTTACCTTGGAGCTCTAGCTTCTGTGTGTTATTTTGCCTCCACTGAAAATAAGACGCAGCATCTTCCTGTGGACACCACTAACACAGTTTCAACACTAATGGCAAGCGCAAGAATGGGGACTAAGAACAGGATGTCAGGTTCATGGATGAGATGTGTGGTCTAGACTGGAAAGAGATGGCTGTGACCACCAGATCCAGACTCTACCAAGCATCTGTGGCCTCCTAGAGAGTCATGGTAACTTTGTGAGGAAGGTTTATTTATGTTTACTGCCTGTACAGATCAAAGATTCCCAAAGTCTACACCCAAGCATCTTCCTTTTTATGCTCTCTCTCGTTCTCTCTCGTTCTCTCTCTCTCTCTCTCTCTCTCTCTCTCTCTCTCTCTCTCTCTCTCTCTCTCTCTCTCTCTCTCTCTCTCTGTGGGCAGAAGCCACATCTGTGACTTCTTCAACCATGCCAGGCCAGAATTGTGAAGTCATCCTGCTGTCTCCCAGATGCCCAGAGCTCCTGAGTTACTCCTTTGGTATAAGACCCCACGTCAATCACATCTCTGTCCATCCCAGTGCCCTGACCATAATAAGCATAAGGTATGGGTCAATGCTAGCTTCTGCTGTCACCCACTCAGGAGCTATGTGAGAAAAAAAGCCAGGACCATAACTGTTCTAACAGGATAGAGCACATGGCAGAAGCTGAGCTATTGTAGGAAACATCTTTTTCACAGACAAGAGTCTATGGACAGGGGATTGCCCCTCTGTAGTGTGCTAGACCTGTCTTAGTGAGGCCCATCCTCAGCAAAGACAATATGAGAAGTGAGATAGGGCAAGCTCTGTACAACTGCAAGAGCTCCCAAAAGCTGCCTGATGTCCTGAGCCTGTCAGCTGGACATCAGCTTTGCTGGAGGATGAAAAGAATACCTGCAGCACAGCAAGTGCATTGACACCACTACTGAGTGAGGGCCTGACAGAGAGGAAGAAAGATATGGATGAGGCGGGGGTGGGGGGGGCGGCGACACATCCCTTTATCAAGGGCCTGGCACAGCTTAGATAGGAAAACCCAAGTATAAAGGAACTTGTTGAGCAGAGGGACTTGGACTCTTACTGGTGATTAGAGTATCTAGGACATAGTCCTAGATCCAGTGGCACAGTCCCTAGATGCCTAGTAATGTGTGCAGGGGATTGGGTGGACTTAATTGAAGGCCAGATGTGCTGGATGAGAGAACCTTCAGCCTGCTGGGAGCTGGTAGAGTGGTGGCAGGCCTCTCATGCTATGAGGACTCTTGGGCTTTTTTCTTTTTTATCTCCTGCTTCCCTCCCCTGTTTAATGACCCAGGGTTCAAAGATGAATGGATTTTTTGATCCCTGCTCTGTTGCTGCCAGCTCTGATGTTGGACTTTAATTATTAAATATGCAAGAGTCAGCCAATGAGGTGCCACCATGCCTGCTCCCCAGAGGTGAGGCGGGACTGACACAGTGTCTCCTGAATGCCACGAAAGGCTAGGATGTCATGAGCAGTCTTGGTCCTGTGTCAGCAGGTGAGAGGACAAAAGTGGAAGATGTTGGCTCATAGAGTGGGATTTGAGTCCCATAACCTTCCTAGGATCTCAAATGTGGGTTGTTAGAGGTGATGGCTCTTTGCCTTCTCTGTTGCTTAGACCTTTATAATATGGGAAGTAATGGCTTATCTGGAATTTGAGACTGGGGACACAATATAAGAGTTGACAGGAAGGGCCTGTATAATTTAATGCACTAAATCCTCAAAACAAACCAAGAAGGCATGTGTGTTTTCCCTGGTCTTGCAGGTGATGACACAGATGAAATATGGGGGGGGGGGGGGCGGGGACTCACATGGCCTCCTCTTTCTCTGCAGGGCTGCAGCTGAGCTGTGCATACACGTGTGGCTCTGGCTCTTGGACAGTGGGGTTTCAGACATCTCCTCATGGCTCCTTATCACATCTGCAAGTACCAGGAGAGCGACCACAAATGGGTCCTGGCCTTGTTCACCAGTGGCATGGAGGAGCACATCCTCACCACCTTCCACCACCTGCTGAAGCTGCCCAGAACTCTCCTGCTCTTACTTGGGGTGCCTGTCTCTCTACTCCTGGTCTATGGCTTGTGGATCCTGGCCATTGTGTGGATCTTCCTTCTGCTTCTCTTCCTGTGGTTCATTGCCAGACTCCCCTGGAGGCAGTATATGGTCACATGTTCCCGCACAGACCTGACATCACGAAGTCCTACCAGAGCTCCCATAACACCTGCTTCTAGGGGCAGAGAGGGGGCATGGTGGGTGCCCTGCCTGTCAAGGATCTCCCCTTGGGGAAGAAGCAGAGCTGCTTCACATGTCTGTGCCCTCGTAGCACCGAGGAAAGGGGATAGCTAAAGCCATGGTCAGGACTGTCCTCCAGTTTGCCCGGGCCCAGGGCTACAGTGAGGTTGTCCTTGAGACCAGTATATTACAGACAGGGGCTCAGGCCCTCTACCAGGAAATGGGCTTCTGGGAGACAGGCCAGTACTTCATGACCATATTTTGGAGGGTAGTGGGTATTTATACAATCCAATTCAGGTATAACCTCCCTTCTGCCCAGGAAGAGGGTCTGTAATCTGTCAGGACATCCTTTCCACTCTGCTATAATTCAGAAGCAAACCATGATAGTGTAGTAGTGTGGACAATTAAAGCTCATTGTTTGTGCATATCAAGTCCACATGACTTAGGGGCTCTGCTCCATTCAGGCTTTCTGAGCTACCAGTTTTATTTATTAACATTACATTAATGTTGCATTAAAAACAATTCAATGGAAACAAGGTGTTTTTTGTCTTTCTGGTTGTTTTTCTTTTCTTTTTGTCTTCTTTGTTCATGTATCTGTCTTTGGGAAGGTAAAGGAGAGCCCAGAAATGGAGGGAGAAAGGGTGAACAAATGTAGCAGTGGTACTAGACACTAGGTTGAAAATGAACTATACCACTTGTGGGTGAAGACAGGAGGGAATCACTGGGAGAGAGTAAAGGAAGGGGTGACATTGTCCCAAAAGAAATGTACTCTTTATCTGACTTATGTAACTGTAATCTCTCTGTACATCTCCTTTAAAAAATAAACTATTCAAAATACTAATGTACACATAGCTAGTTTATGAGACTGCATGACAGGAATTTCTTCTGGACTTGATTGCAGCCCTGTGGTCTCTTGACAGCTATGCAAACATCTAGGATTCGCTGAATTGCCAGGAGCACAGGGCTTCATCCTGTCCCATCCTGTCAGCTCAGGCAGGGCTCAAGGTCTTGGCCCAATAACCAAGAGCAAAAGCAGCAAAGAGCAAAGTCTTTTCCAAGCCTCTGTCCGGGTTACATGTAAAATACCCTAGATTTAGAGATGAAATATTGTCTCTCTGTAGGACAGGATGTTCAGAGTTACAGAGCAAAGAGCAGAGGGTTGTTCTATGTACTCTAGTCTTTCTTTTATCACTGAAGAGACTATGTGAGAGATACTTTTATAAGGAGCACGAATGTGTTGGATCCTAGCTAGGCCTAATCATGTGGCTATCATAACTAAGGGGAGACCAATCATGTGGAGCAACCCTGTGGGTCCAGGAAGAGGAGGTGGGACTGGTGAGTCCTCTAAGACCTGTCACCACTGGGACACAGCCAGATGCATTCACCAAATGCTCAGCGTCTCCAGAATATATAAATGTCTCAGGTTGGCCAGTGTCATCATGGAAGCCTCTAATAGAGGGTGAGTTGGAATGTGTGTCTGTGCTGATGTGTGCTTTTCTGTTGCCCATTTACAGCTATTTATCTGTAACCAAGGAGTACCCAAAAAGGCCCTTCTACCCAGGAGTCTGATCTCTCATTGTCCAGAGAATTGCAGGGATCCGATATGATGACACTGTAATCATACCTACTTGGGAGCAGGATGTAGGAAGATCATGGTTTGGTGGTGTCATTTGAGACCAACTCAAGAAACAAGCTGTAACCAAAGCTCCTCAGGAGGTGGTAGAAAAAGAATCAAAGTACAAGGCCAAAGTACAAGAAAAAAATGGATGGTGTTGTAATAACCTGGTGTGTGTGGGGGGGGGGGAGCCCCACCCCATGTAATCATCATTGCTATGCCCCACTGTGGAGCATAAAAGGGGATCCCATCCCATGTTGAGGGGACCAGAACCACCACCCCCAGACTGCAGGCAGTTGGGGGACATAGGAGGGTGGGATTTCCGAGAAAAGGAGAAGAGGCACAGAGAAAGCAAGGCATCAGGAGGTGCCTCGTGGAGCTGAGCAGTGCCCGGGTTCCCCTCAGGTATGAGGGAAGCCTGGGCCTGCCGACAGGAGAGCCCGAACCCCGGACCTGCGGATGGAGGAGGGCAGACAGAGGAGGCCCAAGTCCTGGGCCTGCAGAGAATGGAGGCCGTAGCAGCCTAGCTGTCTGCTGGGAGAGAGCCAAGACCTTCAGAGCCAAGGCCTGTTGAGAGCTAGAGGCCCGAAGAGAGCAGACAGAGGAGCCAGAGCGGAGCCAAGCCGACAAGAGCCTGAGGCCTGTGGGACAGTCTGAAGCCTGGTGCCTGTTGGAACCAGAGCAGACACAGAGAGCATGGAGCAGAGGCCTGAGGAGAGCGGAGGCCCACAGAGAGCCACATGGAAAGTGGAGTCCCTCAGAGAGGGGAGAGGTCTATGAAGAACAGAGAGGCCTGTGGAGAACAGGAGGCCTGCAGAGAAGCCTGTGGAAAGGAAGAAAGGAAAGAAACTCGCTCCCTGGAGGCTGCAACTGCTCCTAGCTCTGGGGTAGCTCTGGGGCAAGGCAGTTGCAAACTGACTAATAAAACTCATTTGTCACCTTTAACAGTGCTCAGTGGATTTTCTCGCTCCCCAGAATACAGCAGTGTGTCTCAAGTGGTAGAGCACTTGTCTAGCAAGTAAGATTCCCTGGGTTCAAACAACAGTAGTGCAAGCACACGCACATGTGCACACACTGAAACAAGTCCAGGTGCCCCTCAGCCAGTACCTTGTGATGCTCAGGCAGTACTGAGGGGTCCTCTCCCTACCCTAATTGAGGCTGCTCACAGCAGACATTACTAAAAGTCACCTTACTTGTCATTTATAGCCTATGGCCCTCCTTTAGTCTCTATGCTTCTGTGAAAACTCAACCATCTATATACCCATTTCCAAATCCCCAACCCATCACTATTCACATTGAACTTCTGTGGCTTCCTGACCTGATGTTCCAGCTCCATACTCAATGAGGGGTCCTGAGAACAGTGCTTGTGTGGCCCTACAACCTTTCTCCCACTTTCATCCAGCATGCCCAGTGCTTCTAGAAGCAGTTCTCCACAAGAGGTTAACAGGACATGAGAAAGATCCATGGTGGTCCTATTGAATGTCTTAATAGCCTGGAAATTGTTTTACTCATGCAGAACACCTGTGTAAGGCATTGCTAGGGCCTAGGTGAGAGGAGCAGAGGGGCCAGGATGGGTACACTGTGATAGTGAAGTGCTGGTGAGTCCTGGACCCACCCTCTCCCTGATAGAGGTTCCCACAAGGATTAGGACCTCTGCCCCTGGACATTCAAACCCACTGCTACAACATGGCTGCCCCTGCTCCGTCCCTAGTACTCTTAACTGAAGTCATTGCTTCCACTCAGTAAGCTCTGCTGGAAGGAACATGCTGTCCTTTGGCCTAGAGCATACAGCCTCCACCTCCACCTGTCTTTCAGCCACATTGTTTAATTTCAGCTACTTGAGTTTTCTGGAGAGGCATGAATAACTGACCAGAAGGTTAATTTGTAAGCAGAGAGAAAGATCTTCATCCTGCTTGTATTCTGGTCACCACTGGGATTTAGGCCTTGTTAAAGTATAATCTTCTCAGTAGTTACCCTGTTGCCTAGATACCTTTTAAATGGAGAGCACAACACTTCTTATTTTCCCAGACTAATAACAGGACATAAGTATTCACACTGGATGATGGATCCTATTGTAGGCCACCTGCAGTCTCCAGAAAGAAAGAGGGGTCTGTGGTGTCCCCTGATCCTTGAGATTCCCAGGCCTAGTCACAATGCAACAACAAGGGAGGAAGAATCTCCCACTCATCTTCATGGACCAAATCCATGTTGGCAGTGGGGCTGACACAGCTTCTCCTGACGGATTTAGCAGAGAGGTCCGAGGCTGCAAAGTGATACACGTGTGTGCTTGGGGAGGGCATTGTGGGTCAGGAAGTGAAGACAGGGGCATCCCAGATTGGAAAGCTCCAATTATAAATTGAGCCACGACTTAGGGTATAGATAGTGCTGGGAAAGGTGGGGGAGAACATGGAAGGAGTGAGATTGATCAAGATGAAGCTACTCAAAATCTGACTCGAGGCTGGGAATGTGGCTTAGTGGTACAGTGCTTGCCTAGAATGCACAGAACCCTGGGTTCCATTCCCCAGCACCACATAAACAGAAAAGGCAGGAAGCGGCTCTGTGGATCAAGAGGTAGAGTGCTAGATATGAGCACTTGAGTCCAAGCCCCAGGACTGGCCAAAAAAAAAAATCTGACTCCAGGAATTGAAAATTGAAATCCCTTTGTACAACTACTTACAGGGAAAAAAGAAAAAAGCAAAGCCATGAGAGCACTCAAGCAAACCCAAAGGAGGTTTTGGGGTGGCCAGAAGAGCCACAGGGCTTGTAGACTCTGGGGACATCAGATGGACCCAAAAAGGTGCGCAAGAGCGCGGCCTCGAGAGGGCGTGCCCGGGACAGTGGGCGTGGCAGTCGGTGGGCGTGACCGGATGTGGGCGTGTCCTGGAGTGGGCGCTGCGTGCAGGGATGTGGAGGAGCACAGCCGGAGGAGGAAGCAGGTGTCCTGGCACGTTGAGATGTCTGTGGAGAACGCCCACCTGTTCGTGCACTTCCTCGTCACCGACCTAGGTAGGCCTCGAGCTGGGCAGGGCGGATGTCCGATGTCCTGGCATCCGAGCTGCGGCGGGTGGGGCAGTGGTGAGGCGAGGCAGTGGCGCCCGCTCCACTCCGTTTCTGCGGAAATCGGGCCGGGAGAGTGCATGAGAGCTGGGAAGCCGGGAGCCTCGGCCTCCTCCGTCCCCTTCCCCGCGGAGACCTGGGTCCTCACTTTCAGTGTTCTCCTGGACAATCCCCCCGGAGAGGGCTGAGGTGAAGGGACTTTGTTATCCTTACCTGCCCGCCTTCCCCTAGACATGCAGCTCCCATTCCAGAAATGGGAGCAAATCAGAGGGGGAGGGTGTGTGAAAGAGGGTCGAGGAGAGCCAGAGCCTGAGTTCAAACCCCAGTAAAGATTTCTGTGTGTGTGTTTGTGTGTGTGTGTGTGTGTGTGTGTAAAGTAGTTTTGCTGATGTGTTTATAACATTTAGCTACATGGGGGTGGTGTTTGGGGGATGCAGCAGGCTCAGCCTGTAATCCTAATTACTCGGGAGGCTGAGCTCTGAGGATCACTGTTCTAAGCCAGCCTTAGCAGCCAGATCTGTGAGACTCAGCTCTATAGTTGACCACCTAAAAAAGCCTGAGGTAGAGGTGTGGTTCAAGTGGTAGAGCACCAGCCTTGAGCAAAAAAGCAGCTAAGGGACAGCACCCAGGCCTTGGGTTCAAGCCCCAGTACTGGCGTGCGCGCGCGCGCACACACACACACACACACACACACACACACACACACACACACACACAGAGTGTATATTTGGAAGGAGAAAGGACCATTAGATGATTTAAACAAACACGTTTGGAGATACCATTATTCATGTAGGAATAGTTTGAGGAATAGAAGATAGCCACTTGGCTGTCTCAGGAGAATGGGCAATTCAATGTAGAGGGTGGACAGTTGTCTTCTCTCAGTGTTTTTATTAGGTAAGTAAGATAAACACTACAGGGAGTAGTGGAACTACAAGTACTAATAGGTTGGTGCTCCGTTCCCATGAAGTTGCCCTCATACCAAGACAATGCAGTTCAGAAAGAAGACACACCTTTCTTGGTGTAGTTGCTGTTGGCACCCAGCTCAGAAACTGAGTCCTTGACATCTGGCTGCTGTCCCTATTCCAGTTCAACAAGTACAGTTCACTGTCAGCTTCATTTTTGTAAACATGGACATGGGGAAGCAGACACACTGCTCACCCACCCACCTTTCCTCCCTCTCCTTCCTCCAATACCCTCTACCTGCCTCTCTCTCTCTCATTTACTTTCTTCCCTCCTACCTTTCTTCCCTCCCACTCTCCCTCCTCCCTCTCTCTCTTTCTTTCTTTCCTTCTTTCCTCTTTCCCTCTTCCTTTTTGTCCCTCAAGGAACTCCATATTTTAGTCCCAATCTACTTTCTTGCTTTCTTTCCACTACTTACCTACTTTTGCCAGCCAGGCCCCAAAGCTCGTTTCTGGAGCCCTCTGCCTGGAGTGCCTTCTAAAACACTCTCCTCCAATGAAATCCTATCTGTCTTTCATATCTTACCCAAGTCTTCCATAGAGCTTGCCGAGTCAACATGTATTGAGTTCTTACAATGTGTTAGAATATTCCTGGGATCCTGCATGGAAGTGGTGACTACTTTTCTGGATTTATGGTTCTCAAGGTGTATAATTCTGGTCATAACCCAAACTGTTTTGTTTTGTAGATACTTATACAAAGAAAAGAGAGAGGGAGAGAGAAAGGAAAAGAAAAGAAGGTAGGAAGGAAGAAAGGAAGGAAGGAGAGAGAAAGAAAGGAAAAGGAAAGAAAGAAAGGAGGGTGTGCAGAAGGGTGGGACAGAAAGGAAAGTTAGAATTGAGCTGCTGCTGGGTTTTGTAGGGATAGAAGGACTGCTGTACACATGGACAGTGGGAGGTGCCACTTTGACTTCACCTTCACAAGTGTTAGTCAAGGTCAGAGAGGTGAAGACAGACACTGAAGTGGTCTAGGATTTGGATTTCAATCTGTTGGACTCTAAAATTAATATTTTGTCCAATAGGCATCTCTGCCCTTGGCCTTTATCTTGGTTATGAGGAGCCTGAGGTGTCAAAATTCACATTCTACCTTAAGAATATAAAATTACATGTCCAAATAGGATTTCTTGCCAGGTTCAATACAAGGGAGGGAAGAAATTTGAAGCTTAAGATTTGTAACTTCAAATCCTAGTAGGCAAGAGTTCATGTTTCATGAAAATCTAACACAATCCTCATTTCTCTAGTTTGGGAAAAGAGAGTAAGGGGTGTGGGAACGTATAATCAAAGTACTTTGTATGCATGTTTGAAAAGACACAATGACAATCACTGTATCTTTTATATTTTCTCTTGCAATATTTTATATTTAATTTTATATTTAGAATATTGCAAGAAAGATCAAGGAGGTATAATGAGAGAATAAGAAAAAGTAAATAGGTATGTGACTATGATTGAAGTATATGCTCATGTAGCACTCAGTGGTAATCTTAAGTGACAGTCATATAGCTTCCCAACCAAAAGTATACTTATGGCCTCAGTGTTGCTAGAATAGAATCTACACTACTTAACTAGGGAGACTGTCCCTGAAGGCCAGACTCTATCACTTACACCCACTTCTTTCTTTCTTTGGCTATCAGTTTTCAGACAATGTGCCTCCAGTCTGCCTGCTTGTTACCCCGGCCTCTCTCCCAGGCTTAAGCCTGGCAAGTTTCTCTTCACTGCCTACAGAGGCCAATGTCTCCTAGAATTGAGCCCAAGCAGCCTGCTGGGACATCTCATTACTCACTCTACTGATAGCCTTGGATCTGTCCCCTCTTCACTCTTGCCATAGCTGTGAGGGTAGCAACCTGTCCCCCAGACTCTCAAGCACCTGAGGAGCTCCTTCAGTATAAGACCTTCAGTGATCTGTTTCCTTCTCAGTGCCCACCCAGCCCCTGGCCACAATGAGCAGATATTATTGGGCAGGGAAGCAGCCCTTCCACAGAGAAGTCATGGAGAAGGGTGCTTAGCCTGTTTTCAGGCATATACTAAGCTAACACTTGTGACAAGTATGATCACACAGCTCTGGGTGGCAGGCGTTACTTTGGCATAGGCTGAGAGATGTTACATATTACATCCAAATATCACACAACTAGAGAGAGGAAATTGAGTCTAATCAGGCATTTTTGACCCTACATCTCCCAGTGGTGGTGTCATGCATCCTTTTGAGTGACAGTAGATGCATCCTTGAGTGTGGTGTCCATGGTACCGGGGAGGCTGGGAGCTGGGCAGGTGGGGATTTACATGGCTTCTTCTCTCTTTTACAGGGCTACAGGAAGGTGTGTAGACAAGTCTACTTGTCTCTTTGGGACACTGAGATTCCTAACACAAACATCTCTCCATGGCTCCTTATCACATCCGCAAGTACCAGGAGAGTGACTGTACACAGGTCCTGGCCTTGTTCACCAAGGGCATGAAGGAGCACATCCCCACCACCTTCCGCCACATGCTGAGGCTCCCTCGAATCCTCCTGCTCTTACTTGGGGTGCCTGTTGCTCTGCTCCTGCTCTATGATTCGTGGATCCTGGCTCTGATGTGCACCTTCTCCCTGCTCCTTTTCCTTTGGTTCATTGCTGGATACCCCTGGAAGCAGTATGTGGCCATGTGTTACCGTACAGACCTGGCTGACATCACCAAGTCCTACCTGAGCTCCCGTAACTCCTGCTTCTGGGTGGCTGAGTGTGGGGGGCACGTGGTGGGCATGGTGGGTGCCCTGCCTGTCAAGGATCCCCCCTTGGGGAAGAAGCAATTACAGCTGTTTCGCATGTCTGTGTCCTTGGAGCACCGAGGAAAGGGGATAGCTAAAGCTCTGGTCAGAACTGTCCTCCAGTTTGCCCGGGACCAGGGCTACAGTGAGGTTGTCCTTGAGACATCGATGTTTCAATATGGGGCCCTGGCTCTCTATCAGGGAATGGGCTTCCAGAAGACTAGAGAGTTATATATAGACATGCTAACAAAGCTACTGGATTTCCGTTTAATTCAATTTATGTACTGTCTCCCTTCTATTCAGGAAGCAGGGCTGTAATCTTATTTCTCTATATCAGGGCAAGATGGGACTCTAAAATAGTAACAAGCAAACCCTGAGATCTGAGTAATACAAACCATTAGAGCTCACATTTTGTATACTTCAGATCTCAATCATCTAGGTGGTAGGGTGGGGGCACTGGGAGTTCTATCAATTGTTTTTTGAAGTGCTTGTGTTTCATTTGTCTAACCTGGTGATAATGTTCATTAAAAACAATAGAAAAATTATATATGTATATATCTTTCACTGATGAATCTGTGGACCAGCAACAATTTGTCTTGAGCTTGGGCTACCAGGTCCTAAAGTCTCAGACCACCTGTGAAAATCCTCGAAGAATGAGGCTAACTCATTTCATCCACTCCTAACAGATCAGCTCAGGTAGAGCTTAAGTCTAGGCAAAAGGAGAAAGGTGGAAAAGTTTTTCCAGGCCTCCACAGCTGTCACATGAAAAAAAATTCAACATTGTCACTAACCACAACCATGGAATAGCATGGTAATGGGATACTGAGCTGAAAAACTGAGAAATTGGAGAGAGATGGATAGAACAGGTGAGGGCTAGGGACTCAAAAGCTTATCACCATCTCCTGAGTCCCAAGGTCCTGCTGAATAAGTTTTTTATTCAGTTTAATACCGGAGAGGTGGCTACAGGTATGTGCACAAACTAGAGCATCAATCTATCTCATGGTTACAACCATTAACATGAGATATAGTTTATATACATAATGATAATTGACTCCCTTATTGTTAGGGGGCAGAAGGGAGCAATAAACATTTCAACCATAACACAGACATCCATCTTAGCTCCAACGTCTTAAACTTTTAGTATCCAAACAGCTCTAGCTTAAACACACATAGGCTAGTAACTGTCTTGCCTTGACTGTTTGACCTTTTCAGAGCATAGCTCTCATTCTTCTGAATGCTGTTAGAGATGGCTTTCCAATCTCTTAACCCTTTCCAGGTCTCACAGCTTGGCTCCAGAATCCTTCACACTTCAGTAGCAGAGCTGCTACAATCATAGAGCAAAGGTGTGGGAGCAGTCCTGTGAGAATTGGAGCAGGGACATGTTCCATTTGCTGCAGAACCAGGTCTGTGCAGAGGAGGAGGCCACAGAGGAAATGGGAGAAATTTTTATGGCCGGAGCTGGGCATGGTGATGACTGGACAGAGTCACAAGGTCAGAATGACCCAGAAGGCAGGTATTAGCATTGCTTGTACACTAGAAGAGGTTTTGAACTGATTGATGACAGCCCAGAGATGCCCTCCTTTAGGACCCATGTTAGTCTCAACTTTTTTTGTTTTGGTATTTTTTTTTTTTTTGCCAGTCCTAGGGCTTGAATTTAGGGCCTGAGCACTGTCCCTGGCTTCTTTTGCTTAAGACTAGCACTCTACTATTTGAGCCACAGCACCACTTCCAGCTTTTTCTATATATCTGGTGATGAGGAATCAAACCCAGGGCTTCAGGTATACAAGGTGAGCACTTTACCACTAGCCATATTCCCAGCCCCCAATTTCTTATTAAGTCAAGACAAGGCTGTCCAATTTCCCTATTATTTTTCTTGAATTCTTAACCAGAACAATAAGGCAAGAGAAAGGAATAATAAGGATATAAATGTGGGAAGGGGAGAGGAAGGAAGGAAGAAGTCAAAGTATTCTTTTCTGTAGATGATATGATCCTATAGTGTTAGATCCTGTAGAATCCTAATACACCCGATCAATACTTTCAGTAAAGTAGCAGGATACAAAATCAACATACAAAAAAACCAGTAGCTTTCCTATATACCAACAACAGATAGACTGAGAAAGAAATCGGGAAAGCAATCACAATAACATCCAAACACCTAGGAATAAACTTATCTAGGAGACCTCTACAACTGCAATTGCAAAATCACTGAAGAAAAAACTGAAGAAGACACCAGAAGATGGAAAAAACTTTCATGGCCAAATAGCTACAGAATCACTAGCATGAAAATGACTATGTGATTGAATGTAGTCTGTAGATGCAATGCAATTACCATCTTCACAGAAATAGAGAAATGAGCCAAAAACTCATATGGAACTTGAAAAAAATCTAAAGTATCAAATAGTAATCCTAAGCAAAAAGAATAGCAGTAATGGACTTCAAATAACACTGCAGAGACATAGTACTAAAAAAAAAAAATAGCATGGTTCTGGCACCAAAAAAAAAAAAAAGATATAAAGAACAATATTATCAAGTGCTGGTGGCTCACGCCTATAATCTTAACTACTCAGAAGGCTGAGATCGGAGGATTATGGTTCGAAGCCAGCTCAGGCAGAAAGGTCCATGAGACTCTTATCTTTAAATAACCACCAGAAAACTAGAAGTGGCACTGTGGATCACAGTGGTAGAGGGATAACCTTGATCAAAAAAACTCAGGGGTAAAGCCCAGGTCCTGAGTTCAAGCCCCAATAAACACAACTTCAGCCATCTGATTTTTAACAGAGGGGCCAAAAACAAATGTAGAAGAAAAGACAGTTTCTACAACAAATTGTGCTTAGAAAACGTCCTCATGTAAAATACTAAAACTAGACACTAATTTCTTACACTGTACAAAAATCATTTCAAAATCAATGTAAGATCTGAAACTACTGTAGAAAACACTTAAAGGTAAGCAATATTTTTGAGTAGGATTCCATTTGCCCAAGAAAGAAGAGCAATAATCGACAACTTGGATTGAATCAAAAGGCTCCTGGACATTAAAGGAAATAATACCAGATTGAAGAGACAACCCAAAAGATGAGAAAAAAAAATCTTCAAACTATTCACTGAATAAAAAGTTGATATTCAGACTATACAGGAGCTAAAAAAATAAAGAACACCTAATCCAGTTAGTAAATAGGCTAAATGAATTGAATAGACAGTTGTCAGAAAAAGAAACACAAATAGCCAATAAATTTCAACATCTTTATCATAAAGAGAATGCGATTCAAAATGGCACTGGCTTCCATCTCATCTAATACCATCTTGACAATAGAATTGTAATCATAAAGAAAACAAACAATGGATGCTGGTGAGAAGAGAAAGAACCCAGTACAGTAGAGGGTGAGAGTTTGAAGTGAAAGGTTTGTAACTTCACAGTAAATATTCTTCCTATTCCTTCACTCTTTGAAATTAAAAAAAAAACACATGTTGCCTATCTATAGTCATTTGACATAAATTGCTTGAGCCCCTACTAGCTTCTAGAGTTATTCTGAGCATTTAGGAATATCAATGAGATCTAGCCTTTGAGAAACCTTAGTTTAAGAAAGGAAAGGAAGAGGGGAGGGGAGAGAAGGAGGGGAGAGGACTTTTCTCCAAAATATAACAGTATAATAATTGCAGTAGGGCTGGGAATATGGCCTAGTGGCAAGAGTGCTTGCCTCGCATACATGAAGCCCTGGGTTCGATTCCTCAGACCACATATACAGAAAAAGGCCAGAGTGGTGCTGTGGCTCAAGTGGCAGAGTGCTAGCCTTGAGCAAAAAGAAGCCAAGGACAGTGCTCAGGCCCTGAGTTCAAGCCTCAGGACTGGCAATAAAATAAAATAAAATAATTGCAGCAGTATATTGAAGTGGGATTGCACACCAGAGCCAACTAAAGGGATTTCATACACTGAGTTATGGTTTTTGTTTTTATTTTTTTAGCTGCTAGGCACATAGACTATATTATGGATTTAACAAATTGCATGGAAAAGCTAGTAACAACAACAAAAAAGGTATGGAAACAAAATTCAGAGCATTTGAATTCCCACCCAAGCCAACATTAGAAATCACAAATGTGCAGAGTACTGTAATCCTAGTTACTCAGGAGGCTGAGATCTGAGGATTGCAGTTTGAAGACAGCTCAGGCAGGAAAGTCTAAGAGACTCTTATCTCCAATGAACTACCAAGAAATCCACAAGGGGAACTGTGGATCAAGTGGTAGAGCACTAGCCTTGAGCAAAAGGGCTCAGGGACAGCACCCAGGTCCTGAGTTCTAACACACACACACACACACACACACACACACACACACTCACACACACACACACTACAAATATCTGAATTTAACGAGTGAAAATGGTTGATCTTACCAGTTTTCCCAAGTTTTGTATTCCTATCCCCAACACAAATCTATTTTTTCCAATTTGGGATTGGATTCTTATATGAAAAATCTTAGATTCCTCGCAGTGAGTTTCCCTGCGCCAAATCTTAACTCTAAATAAAAACACAAGGATTACAAAACCTTTTCTTAAACCTATAATTGCCAACATCATCTTTGTCATGTGTTCCCAGACAAAGAAAGATTAGAGTTCTGTTTGTAGATTGTTTTCTTCTCTACAGTGATCCTTTTTAAAAATATATTTTCATTTTTTTATGTTATTATAAAGGTGATGTCAGGTGACCATTTCTTACCTTCCTAAAGACAGATAAACAAACAATACAAAAAGAGAAAACAAAAACAGAAAAGAAAAGAAAACTCATTTCCATTGCCTGGAGTTCATTGTGATAAATGTTATTTTATATAATCAGAGGCACATAGGCACTGCACTTTTGTGCCAGAGACTTTATCAATTCTTTTATTTTTTCTTTGATTCCTCTTTTTTCTTCTTTTAATTGTTATTATTAAGTAATTATACAAAGGGGTTACAATTTCAAGTTAAATAAATCAATAAAGAAATCCAGTTGGTTATCAAGCAGGGAACTCACAAATATGTTCTCTAGAAATATTAACCAAAGATGTTATTAGAACTGTATCTTCCACAAAGGCCACCACAATCTTAGCCAATACTTTTGCCATGACCTCTGTCCAATTACCTTTGATTGATTCAAGCTGGGAGTGTCTGTGCTCTGGTTTCCTGATCCTTGAACCTCATGGGTTTTAATTCTTATAGCCAAGAATGAGTGTATCAACAATTATATCCTCTTTATCTTCCTCCTCATTTCTCCTTGAAACCTTCAGTTTGGCAGACATTTGGCTGCACACCTAGTTCCTGTTGTCACATACATCTAATTGCTGTGCTTTCCTAGTTTCCATGAAACTCAAAGAAACATTAGAGAAGCAGCCTTTGCCCTCCCAGGTTAGCAACTCCAAAGTACTTTCTTGTAGGCACTGCTGTGAGAGTTCCAGCTCTGCCTGGCTAGTGATATCGCAAGTTACGAAGTCCACTCATATAGCATCGTGTAAATTTCCTGTTGGTCTGTCTTTCAAGAGGACACCTGACTAACACAGCCCAAAGATGCTCACAGACTAGAAGGGGAACCAGTTATCAGAAATAGACATTGGGGCTGGGGATATGGCCTAGTGGCAAGAGTGCCTGCCTCATATACATGAGGCCCTGGGTTCGATTCCCCAGCACCACATATACAGAAAATGGCCAGAAGTGGCGCTGTGGCTCAAGTGGCAGAGTGCTAGCCTTGAGCGGGAAGAAGCCAGGGACAGTGCTCAGGCCCTGAGTCCAAGCGCCAGGACGGCCAAAAAAAAAAAAAAAAAAAAGAAATAGACATTGAAGCTAATAAATTGGTGAGGTAGGCCCAGAGCCCAGGAGGCACTGCCATGTGTGGACACAGACAAACCTGGAAAGAGGAGACACTTCTTTCAATTATTGAACACTAGGTGCTTGGGAGACATTCATGGAAAAAAAAGGATATTCTTTCTTACAAAAGTAGTGATACTGGGTCAGGAGAAGACAAAAATCTGTATAATCTTTCATTGTCAAAACTTTATATTTTAATATTGAAAAATTGGGGGCATAAGTGTGGGAGGGAGAAAATGGGGGAGATCAAAGGAGCAATATTGATCACAATACATTTTACTCATAACTTTTGGAATTGTAATCTCTTTGTACAACTAGTCCTCCCCTGTAATTTGAAGGCAGATCAAGAAGCCTGTATTTATTGTAATTGTTTTGGGATAATATTTCATTTCCACATGGGCTTCAGAGCTATAAATAGTTCCAATTTGTAAGAGAAAAAAATTGGAAAATTTCACATTAAAACCTAGACTTATGTCCTCTACTTAAAAAACAGAACAGTGAAGGGCCCTAAGACAAGGGTGTCAGGCATGGTTGTTTCCTATATGAAAATAGAATAATAAAAGTCATTTAAATTGTTTTAAGAAAAAAGAACATAAGAATGAGAGAGAAACAGAAGATGGAGGTTTTGGGTACATTGGATACAAGCGTAGAAATGTCACAATGACCTTTTCTTTTGACAAACAATATATACTAATAAAAATGAAAGAAAAAAAAGCCAGTGTCTGTAGTTCACTTCTGTAGTAGTAGCTATTCAGGAATCTGAGCTCTGTGAGGATTATGGAAAGTCTGTGAGACTCTTGTCTCCAAGTAAGCACCACAAAAGCCAGAAGTGGAGCTGTGGCTGGAGTGATAGAGCACTAGCCTTGAGCAAAAAAGCTCTAGCACAATTCCCGAGCCCTGAATTCAAGCCCCAGGACTGGCACAAGAAAGGGGGAGGTGGGGGCAAGGGCCCAGGCAGAAAGCATAGTGGGAGGGAAGGAGGGACTGACCAAGGGGATTGTAACACTGACTCCATCACCCTGTTAGAGCAGCAGTGGAACCAGGAAGTCAGGGTAGCCTTGAGGAGGTCAGACTCCAGTTGTGTATACTAACTTGAAAAATATAGTTCTTCAGGAGTCTAGCTTGTGTAAGAGACACAAACTCCCTAACAT
The DNA here is from genome assembly GCF_023159225.1 of Perognathus longimembris pacificus. NCBI lineage: Eukaryota > Metazoa > Chordata > Mammalia > Rodentia > Heteromyidae > Perognathus > Perognathus longimembris. The sequence goes on along the minus strand of NC_063168.1, from coordinate 27,712,740 downwards.
GTTTGGGAAATCAATGAGAAATACATTGGGTTCAGAGGCTGTAAAATTAGCAAGTGTTCTATTTCTTCTGAATTCTTTCTCAATTAGGCCTCATAACAACCATGTATATTTTATTCCTGTCCCATAAAAAGATCAACTGGAAAGGTGGGGGGAGGGGCTTAGGGTATTTATACTCTGGGATATTCTTTGTAGATCCATATATGCACACTAAAATTCCCATGCCCAATCCCTCTGGATTTTCTTTCTTTTTTTTTTATTAATTGAACATAAATTTTTTTACAAGGTGTTGTGCAAAGAGGGTGCAGTTACATAGTAGGGCAGTGTGTACATTTCTTGTGATATCTTACAACCTGTTTTTCCATCCCTTGTCTAGGTCAGGTAGACACATATGCAATATAATGTATCAAGAACATATACAGTGTTCACAGACTTGGTCTCTACTGTCTCTCCGTCTCCCTTTGTTAACAGTCATATATCAGGGAGATCATGCCCCTTTGTTTTCTGTGTTCTAGGCTTGTCTCACTCAACATTATTTGTTCGAGTTCTGACCATTTCCCTGCGAATAACAATATTTCACCATTCCTAATCGCTATGTAGTATTCCATTGTGTATAAGTACCATATTTTTTGGATCCATTCGTCTGTGGAGGGGCATCTGGGTTGTTTCCATATTTTGGCTATTGTGAATTGTGCCGCGATAAACATGGAGGTACAAATGTCTTTTTGATATCTTGGGTTTTGCTGTTTAGGATAGATGCCTAGGAGTGGTATGGCTGCGTCATAGGGTAGGTCTATATTGAGCTGTTTGAGAAACCTCCATACTGTTCTCCAAAGTGGTTGTACTAATTTGCACTCCCACCAACAATGGAGAAGGGTTCTTCTTTCCCCGCACCCCCTCCAGCATTTGTTGTTTCCTGAGTTCAGAGTATAGGCCATTCTAACTGGAGTGAGGTGGTATGTTGAACCTGGGTAACTGCAGTCGAAATCAGGACACGGGGGATGCAAGGCGAGTGAACCAATGCATACTTTATTCCAAGAGGGCCAGGGTTTATATAGGGTTAGAAACCAATATTACAATTACAGGGTAAAAGATCAATACAGCATGACATTTGTCTCAAATACAGAAGTGGAGGAAATTTCCTACTGTGAGGGCAGGAACTTGATACAAATGCCTTTCTAATTACAGGAGGTAGTGACTACAAAGATTGTTGATATCAAAGCAAGGAACTGTATACAACCTAGGTAGAACTATAATTATCTACTAGCTACTATCTCAATCTTGACTTCTCCAAGTACTTGTGAAAATAACAGTGAGGAGACTTTTCTGTTTACAGTGAGAATCTTACACTAAAGGCAGCTGGTCAAGCAAGTCTCCTCAGGGAGACTTGCTAAGTAGGGGGAAAAAGGAGATTCTCACAACAACTGGTGGCTTCCTTTGGCCCACAAACACCAGAAACTCCTTACTGGGAATGCATTCCCAAGGGCCTATTAGTGTGCTAATGAGGCATCAGAGTAACCGTGCTGGGGCTAAATTTTTCCACTGGTTGGAGACTTTAATTCTCCAACAATTCCCCCTTTTTTTATTAATTTTCCACAGCTGCTTCTCTGGAAAGTTTAAGGGCAGTGAGTAAAACATCAGAGGAATTATTCCTAATGTAACGCTTCAATATAGCTATGATAGAACAATATCCTAAGAAAAAGACACATAACATAAGTATCAAGGCAATAGAGGCACTTTCAACACTATGGGTAATACTTTGCCACCACCCCCTTGGGTCTAGTCCTTCTAAGGTCTGAGCTAGTCCTTGGGCTATATCATCAATAGAAGAGGCATCTGGCAATTCCTTTTGAAAAGCTTCAAAAACCTCCCTGTACAAGCTTTGTTCACTTAATGTACCATTTAGTAGGGCTCCATCTATAAGCATTTGTATATCATTCCATTCACATTCAGAGGCATTATATTTATAAGGTGTTACACAGACATGACTAGAATTCCAATCGCAAGTCAAAAACAATCGTTGCTGTAAAGCCAGATATTTCTGTCCAAGCCAAAACACTCCTCCTTTAACAGCTTCTATCTCATCTTGAAGGTGGGCATTTACTTCCAGCTGGTGTTGTCACAGATTGTGGGAGTCCTGGTGCCACTGCACCATAAAGTCATGAGTTTGTACGGATTGTTGCAATGCGGCTCCGGATACTGCTGCAGTTGTAGCAATGGCAATCAGTCCAACGAGTCCTGCAATAATCAGTCCAATGGCACGACGACTCCTCTTCAGAAGCCGCTTAAAAAACTGCATTACTAATCCTTGTACAGGTCCTCCAGCCCAGGGACGATGCATACGAACAGGAACCCAAAGGGAGTTGCACTGGGTTAAAATCATGATCCTATCTTGACTAAAATTAAAGGTGACATTGTTATTTAAGCAAGTATACAATTTACAATTTATGCTGGTAATGGCATTCTTAGTTATGTTTATGGGGCCGACCATCAGTACTTGTGGAAAATGAACACAAGCAGAGATATTATAGGTCTTACAACTGTGAAGTTGTAGGAGGCGGAGGATCCTTTAGTTCCTGAGTAAGTTCCATTGGCCAGCAATACAGGAGCCTGAGAAGCTGCTAATTTCTAGAGATGATGTTGTGGAGGAAATAGCCTGTTTCCATGGGTGAGAGCAGGCCGGGGGTCACTAAAGCCTGCTCCAAACCACCCTAAAAGCTGTTTAGCAGACATGGCATTGGACATGTTCATAGATAAAGTAGGGTCACAAGATGAGTTATATTCAGTGCAGTTTTTCAACCACACACCAAAAGGTCCCCAATCATACCAAGTATGCTGGGATGTATTCCAAATAGTTGGAAAAATTCCTCCACAACTTTCCCAACGTCTTTCAGTAAAGGTCAGGTTCAGATAAGTAAAATTGTCACATTTAGGCAGGCCAGCAGGGCTAGGATAATTCTCTAATTTATAGGTATGAGATCCCACAGACCAGGAAGACAGTCTAATCAGCCGAGTTCTACTGGAGTTATATGAACCTCCATGCTGAATCCAATATTGATATCTAAAAGGGTAACATGGGGAACGGCCTTGACAGATAGCTTTAGAGAACTGAGAATAAGAGAAGTTAAATGATCTTTCCTCTTCCATAGGAAAGACTGGAATGTCAGACCCATAGGGGGAGAGAGTAAATTAGGAATAGATGTAAAAACAGAGACAGGGGCTTTTGTCCATAAATATGGACCTAATAAAGGAGGGTTAGAAATATAGGCCCAATACATTACCTCTGATGTAGCCCCTACAGGTTACCAGTGCACACCTGTCCATTTGAATGGCCTTATCACTTGAATGAGAATGTCTCACCCCCTTGATGGACAGAGGGGTGTTTGTTGCTGGATCCACTGGAGCAGGTGCTAGAAAGATAGGCTGTCTTCTGTAGAAACATAAGCATACCCTCGCCCCTGGGTTAACTCCCCGGGGCCCAATCTAGCCCAACCCCCAATCTATTCCAAACTGGCTGGGGTTTGTTTTGCATAGGCAGAGCTAGGAAGTGTTGCTCAGCTCTTGCTAAAACATCTCCTTGAGACAAATTTAAAAAGTTAAGGACAAATAATGCTTCTGCAATGACAGCAGGGGCTGTTTTATAAATACTTTTCATAGAAGTTGCATATCCCTTAGTACTATCCATACTCCCCCTCTTTAGTTTTGTAATTTGTGTTTTTAATGTATAATGAGCTCTTTTTACTATACCTTGACCTTGAGGATTGTATTTAATTTTTGTAACATGAAAAATGTTATGAAATTTTAAAAATTTTTGTACTTGTTTATTGGAATAAGCTGGTGTATTGTCAGTTTTTATTTGAGAAGGAATCCCCATGTGAATGTTTCTAGTAAATGTTTAATGACATGAGTCCCTTTTTCCCCTGGTAGAGGTGTTGCCTAAATAAAAGAAGAATGTGTATCAATGGATACATGTACATATTGTAAGCGGCCAAATTTAGGGATGTGTGTTACATCCATTTGCCAAATTTTATTAGGAGTAGTTCCTGACGTGTCAATTATTTTTTGAGGGCTACATAAATCCGAATCTCCTTGAAGAATGGAAAATAGGTTAGGAATTCTGGGAATTCCTAAGGAAGGGCAAAGCCAATTGTTGTCCCTAGTAACTTTTGAAAATTATTAAGAGTTTTAAACTCTTTAGTACGAATTTTTATTAATTGGGGGGTAATTACTTGTCTTTTAACTAAATATCCCAGATACTTAAATGGTTTTTTGTTTAAATGAATTTTATCAGGGGCAATTATTAAATTATACTGTTGAAAGTTTAAAGGCAAAATTTATAACAATTTTGATACAATATTTTTATCAGGTGCAGCAAATAATAAATCATTTTATTGAAAACCTGTAAAACAAACTGGAGTAGTAATTAAACAATCATCTTGATAGCCATCGTTTTCCTATATCCAACTTAAAATAAACATTTTAAATTTTATATCTCAGAATACATTTTTGATCTCAAGTTTTTTACCAAGCCTGGTTGTATTAAAAGAAATCTGGAGCCTAGGTATCACCCATTGCTTCATGCTGCTTGTTTTTCACTTCCAAATTTTTTATCTAGAAAGGCATTCTAAAACCTTTTAAAGTAGAGGCTTTCACACCTTTATCTCAGCCTGTATTTGCATAGAAAAACTAAAGCCCAGGGGGCACATTGCCTCCTGGTTGTCTGTTTTAAAAGAGCCATTTTCCTATATACAGAGAGTTAATGAAAGTTGTGTACTTCTATCCCCCATTAGTTTATATACTTTAAAATATTTACCTGATTATATGTGACTTAAGATAGTTAATCTTACTGTTACAGTACAGTTTACACTTAAAAAATTTAGTACCTGATTCATTAAAGTGATACCCAAAACAAT